>NC_045752.1:7204244-7278528 GCF_008692095.1 Etheostoma spectabile
GCTTTAAGGTGTGAAACTACACAGTATTTCACAAGGAAGCCAGTCTAAAAGATTACCTCTTACATTAAATTGACAATCTCTCGTGGGGTAACAACCCTCAGGATAAACCATTGGACTAAAGACTCAAATTAATTTATGAAAAAAAATGACAGATTAATGAATGATGAAAATCAGTTACAGCCCTACTCAGCACAATATAACTTGCTTTCTACATCACTTCCTCTGTCCTAAAACGGACAATAAAGGTCATGAAGGAAAAAAAGACAAGTCACAGGCTACTGTTCAGTTAAAACAGTAGCCTTACCTTCAGCTTTAGGTTAATGGCTCAGAAAAAGCATGAGAGAGACAAAAGCGTCGCTGTCAGCAGAGTAATATTCTCTTGTGTATTCACCCATTTTTACAGCATGTGAAAGCCAGAGAGAAGCGTCTGGACAGAGAAGATGGCTTATTAGTTGTGTCGAGGTCATCTCCTGGGGCAGAGGACTGACTCAACCTTCAAAACCCCACACACGTACACAAAGTCTTACCATATTGTAGTGACAATCACTTTACTGTATTAAAGCGTATTTCAGGTTTAAACTTTAGTTTAGCCAGCAAGGGCAGACACTGTCCCCCTACTCAGTCTCAATCGTTACCTTTATCCCCTCCCCCTCTCTCACCATCCATTCTCTCTGTTAGGTCTACTGGAGCCAGGTAACTCCCATGGCTGGAGTAGATAACAGCAGCCATTATCAAATTCCAAGCATTTAAACAGCAAGTCGACATCGATCGCCATAGCGCCTGGTTACAACTGCCCTGCCCGCATCGGTGCCAGAATGGTCTAGAGACAAGGTCTACCCCCATCCACAACAGCCATGATCTGATGCCTCAGTGTGACATATTTTTCAAAATCCAACATCATAATTATGCCATCTCACGCCATCGATCCTTTTGGTTGAGATCAATAAATTACCTCTCCTATAGAATCATGAGGAGACAATCCCTAAACCCATTTGAAGGTTGTCCTAATTAACAAGATTACATAACTGATCAGATTACTGAAATACTCCCCAATCAATTAGCACAACATGTTATGCACATAATTACAGCGCTACCCAGGCCTGAGCAATAATTAGATATAAACCGACTTTTAGCAGAGTCATATTCTGATGATATGATTAGGGATTTACCAATCCAATAGGCTTGTATCAGCGCCTATACTGACCTTATTATGTGGATCAGGTATCTGCCATGATGTGGCCAATCCAGTTGTTTTTTTCCCCGTGTCATTTTTCAGTCACATTTATTCGGTCATGACAAGCAGCTAACTGTAGTGACACAGACAATCTCTGGCATCATGTTGAAGCCCGGGCCGTCTCTTCCTATTAGAGGAAACCAGTATTTTTTATTTATTTTTTAAGATTTATAAGAAAATGGATTTTTTTTTTTTTAAACTGCCCTTATTCTTGACATCAGTCTTTGGCTGAAGAGTTGGAACACATAACATCGGCTCATAGGATTCGTTAGTGCTACTGGTTCCTAGAACTAACACTGATCTAAAAAAAAAAAGTCTATCCACAATACATTTAGAATAAATGCACTGTACTTCAGAGTTTAATAATCTAGTCACAATGGGTCATATCAGAAATCTAGTCAAAATCCTTAATGGTTTTCGCTGTGACTTTTTAAAATTGTTTTAATTGACTTATTATTTAATCATATTTTTTTAACAATCACAATTGATAGTGTACATTTAGAATTGTTCCTATGAGGTCTCTCTCAAAAATTATATCTCAATGGGATTTACTGACCTGGTACTCTGTATCAGCAGATAAGATCAGTGGTTGAAGCAAGTTGTAATAAAAACAAAAATAAGTTACAGAAGATTTTGGTTTTGATTATTTTATATGCAATTTTGCATACATTTGGCATATTATGTATGTATCAATGTTAAAAGAAATATCCATTTTGATATCACGATATTTCCTGAGAAGCCTGTGTCTTTTTTGCCTTGCCATCAGACAGCAATGGCTTTGAGCTGTGTGATGGCTCCTTTGGTTAAAACCCCTCTTTCTCATCCAGCACACTCAGCTCTCCCTTAGTCACAGCACATTGTTCTGAACTGAAAGAAAAGACAAAATTGCTCTTCAGACTCTATATCCCTCGAGAGCGAGGACAGAGAAAAAAAAAAGAAAGAGGCTAAGCGAGAAGGAACATTTCTGTCCTTTCATTTCTGCTACATGGCTGGAGAGTAATAGTCTACCGGAGGAAACAGGCTCACGTTTCAGAGCGGGACAATAAAGCGTAGAGGCCAGCCAGGAGGCAGGAAAGGGCTGACTCAATGCTTCTCAGTGTGTGTGTGTGTGTGTGTGTGTGTGTGTGTGTGTGTGTGTGTGTGTGTGTGTGTGTGTGTGTATGTGAAAGCTTGCATGTATTTTCCTCTTTATAATATGCTAACAGGAATGTACAGACAGAATGTTTAACACTATGGCCCTATTATATTAACCCAGACACATCACTATACACAAAGTAGCTTGACTGTCGCTCCATCAGCCCCACGCAGACAGTATTCAACACATTAAACTCTGGCTAGCTAATGCCCTTTGAGGGCTGTCAATGAATAAATCCATGCAGAGCCACACATACTGTATGCACAAACACAGAGTGAGAACATGGCAGCTTTCTTTTTCTCCTTTAATAGAGATGGAAATGGCTCAACTTAAGATTTACACAAAAATTTGCCCTTTGATGGAATTGTGCCTTCTGCTGCTCGCCTTTACAGAGAAAAAGCACAAACAAAAGCCAAAGAATTTCATGCTGTGTCCAAATACTCAGTCTAATGTACTGGATGTTAGGCTGCGTGAATAGTGAGTCACATTTGTTGTGTATGTATTTGTGTATCTATATTTGTATGTGTGTGTGTGTGTGTGTGTTCCAGAGATGCCATGTACCTTGACAGCAGGTGTGACTCCATCCTCAGCAATGCTCTGCCCATTCTGTCAAGAAAGCACATGCGAGAAACAGTTAGTGTGATAGTGAGTGCATATATTATACTGTGTGTGTGTGTGTGTGTGTGTGTGTGTGTGTGTGTGTGTGTGTGTGTGTGTGTGTGTGTGTGTAAAACCAGTCACAGAGAATATTTGCAAGACTGTGTGGGTGGCAACAGTCCACTGTATCCAGCACTTTGCTCTTCAGCAGGCAAACCTAACAATCTAGGGCTGACACATAAATCCACATCCTTCATCTGTTCCCCAGTAGGTAAGTCTGGCAGAAAAGGGTAATCATTGTTATTTGCAAAACTCTGGCTCGCTGAAGGCTATTTGGGAAATCAACATACAGCAGAAGTGGGTGGCTAACTTTAAACACACAGTTGGATTTCAATCAGATTACAGGATAAGATGGGTGTATCATTCTGTTGCATACAACAAAAAAGAGAATGATAAGCAAGAGGATAGAGGTTATTATCTGAGACACCTGTAATATACTTATTAAAAAGCAGGGGCCATTAGGACCACTTGTCGTTATCCATGTGAAGTCTAAACAAGAATAAAAAAATAACCTAAGTAAGATAGGTTGTCTAGCTGACTCGTAGCATTTATACATTCAGGATCCCAGAACTTCCCATTTTGGACAATAGGAGAGTTTGATTTTTGACTTTATACTTTGTACTAGTGATAAACCGATTTTATTGGCCGGCCGATATATCGGGCCGATATTTGCGTTTGTACGTGTATTGGCATCGGCCTATACGCGGCTGCTGCGTTCGCCGATAGTGTCCTCCCGGTATTATTTACAGACAGGCGTCCACAGGCAGCTCTGTGTTGCTGGAGACGCTGCAGTTCACATGCAGACCATGCACTGCCCCTCCATCATCCTTCAATGGCTTAAATTATTTAAATGTGTTGACAAAAGGACATTTTGTGATGACCTGATTTTATCTGTCTTATATTATGTCAGCAAGCAATGCATCATCAGGGCTGTGTTGCAGATGTTGATGAAAGCCTTTTACCCTTGAACAGTTAACCATGTGCAGCTCACCCATCCATATGATGCACATTGCACACATAATTTGGGTGATATGAACGTAAGAGGATTGCAGAAGTGACACTGATCTGTGTTTTTGTTTGTCATTTTTTAAAGAAATGTCTGGGCAGATTCTGAAAACAAATCCAGTGTGGCAGGGCATTTTGATGAAGTAAATTGGGGGAGCAAAAGCAGTTTTGGCTCCAAATATTGGCTCAAGAAAATCGCTAGCTCGCATTGGTCATTGGCTAAGGCTGATGAAAAAAATAATCAACATCAGCACTAAAAACTCTAATTTATAATTTATACTGTTTATTATATTGGTCAATCCCTACACTGGACCACAGGTTGTTTACTTGAGAAGTTTGCTTTCTGAGGGAAAACGGCTTTCTAACTCAGGTGATGTGCAGAAAAGCAAGTCCCAGGTCCATCTGTCAACCACATATTGGAAGTCAAATGCAGTTATTGATTGAGTGTGTCAAGTTATGAGTAGTAAAATAACATATTATCAGACATGGTGTTAAGTTAGATGATTTGCATATAATTTGATGGGTCCCAATTTTGTTTGTATTTAAAAATTTGAACATGTTGCAAGGAAACAGTTCATCACTGTCTGGCATTAGTGGGACTAATAATACAATTATAATTGGCTCATATCTTCCATTCTTACAAAATGTGTTTTCTAGAACTTTAGAAACAATAGAGAAATGACAAACTCAATCACCCTTTAACCCTGGTATGGGTCAAGCTCCAAAAACACAGGCTCCTAAACTTCCCATAATGCAACTTAGTGGAGTCTTTCATCAGTACCTTCCTGTCCTAAATGACCATGCTTTTCAAACTCCAATCCTCCAGTATGTAATGCAAACATTTTCTGGTAAAAATATGTAGTAGCCAAGGTTACAAAAGAGTATTTTTCTCAGACTTGACAAAGTTCCTTCAGAGCCACAGAAGCCTACAATACAATTGTTTTCACAGGCTGACTACTCCCTGTGGAAAGTACATTGACCATAACATGTTAAATTGTTGGACTTTTAATGATGTGCAGTGGTATACCTCTGAAACATGTGAAAATAAATCTATAATAATAACTGACCCTTTCAATGATTAAAGAAACACTCCTGGGTCAAGTATTTTGGGTGAAAACACTCTAAATGACTACACCCCTGCTTTTTGCTTTGTTTTTCCATTACAGAGGAAACCGGGGTAGTTCACTTCCTCCATGCCCTCTTCCTTTAGACTGCAGAAAATACGACAAGAGACAAGCAGTGGGCTTAACAATCACACTAAACAAAAAGGGTATACAGTACAAGACGTAAAAGGAAGCAAAGGCAGGGACAAGAGAGCTGTGCTAAGGTTATGGATTTTGAAGAAAAAAAAACTTCTGAACAGAAAGAAGATAGACTCTGGAAATAATTTACGTCGCTGTAAAACCTCACAATACATTGTGTGCTGAGAGGTTGGATGCGTTTGGCAACTGGATTTACTTCCTTATTTGCTGCTTTCTAGCAACAACCAACAGTTATAAGATGGATGGGTGCTACAACCCGGCCATTTTTACAGACCAACAGTTCATCTGGTTGAACTTTGATCATCATCTCAAGGGAGGCAATTTAATTTAGCCAAACTGTGCCAGTCATAAAAGCTGTAATGTGAGGTGGCAGGAGAAATGAAAACCATTAAGCGGCCAAGTGCAGTTT
Organism: Etheostoma spectabile; assembly: GCF_008692095.1. Lineage (NCBI taxonomy): Eukaryota > Metazoa > Chordata > Actinopteri > Perciformes > Percidae > Etheostoma > Etheostoma spectabile. The sequence goes on from NC_045752.1 coordinate 7,209,947, forward strand.
AAAGTCAAACACAGATGTGTTTTAGGAGTCGTAATCTTAAAAAGGAAACCAAGAGGAAGTGCAGTGTGTGCTGTTTGTTAAGATGGGCTTTGCTGACAAATCTAATCTCAAAGTGAAATTTTTTCACTTTTTCTTCCTGTGAGACATGTGTGGTGGGTTGTTTAAGCTAGTGGTGAAGACCAGTGGTGGGAATCCTAAGTGAGTGAGTATAACTGTCTGTCTCTGTGTGTGTGGTCAACAATGCCTCCCCTACCGTTGCCGCTCAACACATTTCAACCTCATTAGCTTTGCATGGCTGATCCAAGTGGCCCAGTTAATGGTGCGTTCCCTCCCCTGGGCTTCCTCAAAACACACACACACACACACACACACACACACACACACACACACACACAACACACACACACACACACACCCACACACACACACACACACACACACACACCACACACACACACACACACACACACACACACACACACACACACACACACACACACACACACACACACCACACACCACACACACACACACACACCACACACACACACACACACACACACACACACACACACACACACACACACACACACACACACACCCACACACCACAACACACACACACACACACACACACACACACACAAAACGATACAAGATGCACATAAGTTCACTGAAGATATTTCCAGGCCACATGTAGCCGACCAACCTATTAAGACTGCCAGAGCCAGAACTTTTAATTTCTCATAGGACTCATATATAATAAAAGGCAAAGTAAACAAGCTCAGAGCACTCATGCTGTGTGCGTTTGATAGATAAATCTGCGCTTTAGCATTGTGATTACAGCAGCCCTGCCCTGTAACTAGGCAACTAAGAAAAACAGCAACCATTCTTTTATCTGTTCCTGTAGTCCTAACTGACTACATTTCTTGTAAGCTCACCTGCTAGTGAGTATTGACAACAGGTCACATTACTAATGTCCTCTTTTAGTCAACGCCAGAAAATGAAAATAGCTATTTCCAGCCTCTTCTAATGTTCATGAAAAAGGCTTCTCCCTAACATAGGCCACCATACAGTCTTAGCTTCGCTGACAGGTTATCTAAACTTTAACTCTAAAAGTCAAAAGAAATGGAGGACTCACTTAGTCAGGAAACCTATCAAGCAAAAGGGTTTGTTATCACATGCCCACCCAGCCCTGCTCAGGTGTTCAACAGGTCACACCCAGATTAGCTGCAGATAAGCATAAGCACATGAACGCACACACTAAGCAAAGCATGAATGTGAACTGAACTTTAACATGCACACACTTACTCAACATACTCAAGTGTGCCTCTGCTGACCACGCCTGGCTTGCAAACAAGGCACACATTCCGTAAATTAACCCTACTTTCTCCTCTACCCTGCACGTTTTGTAATAACTGAAGAAACATATCTCCCTCTCCACCACCTAGGCTTGTTCAATCTTGCGCTTTACATTCGTTAGTTTGCTCTGCCTTGTCTCCACTTTCTAAAATGATGAGGAAATATAATTCCAATCTTATTCTCAGATGTGAGGAGCGTATACAAAAGTTATGAAAGTGTCAATTGAGTTATGACTTTAAGTCTCAATTGGTGGACTCGGGTCCAGATGCGACCCGGAATACAATTTGATCCAGAATAGGAACTCAATTTCAAATAGGAGTTCAGAATGTTAAAGTAAATGGTATTTCAGTTTGAAGCAAAGAAAAGACAAGGGAGGCTGACAGTGAAAATAATGCATTTAAGAATGAGTATACAAAAATAAAACAGTAGCCATTGTGAAGAGGGGCCACCAAACAACAATCTTGAACAAAACACAGGTTGGAACCCCAAAACTAAACCAGCTAAGCAAGCAGAAAAAATAGTCAAATCAAAGATGCAGCCAAAGCAGACAAAATAATCAACACTTTTAACTAAAAGCAAAAAAAGCAGCAAAGAGCAAGCAGCAAGGCTTAGTTACAAAATAAAAAGGTCACTTTTCCATAATTAGACATTTATGTGCTTTACGGAAACATAATTCTTGAGTTTTAAGAACCTAAATTTGACTTTTAATCCACCGCTCCTGGCCCTCTGACACTGTGGAAATTAGACCTCTTCGACTTACATTAGAGTTCCCCCACTTTAAGCTATAGTAAGCATAATGATTTAGCTGCGCTATCATTACCTCCGCCAAGGAAGTCACGTTTTCAGTTTGGTTTGTCCGTTTGTCGGAAGGATTACGGAAAACCTACTGGCCAGATTTTGATGAAAGGTTCCAAGGAAGGACCCTGCAATTCTGGAGCAAATTCAAATCCCGGCATTGATACACCAATTATTTTTCACTTGCGTTAAAGATGCGAAATAGGGCACTTGTGCTGCATTCAAGTGGTGTCAGAATAATCAAATATTTGTTCCCGACTGGGAAAATCCACACTTAACATTGTTAGATGGGGCATGTCTTGTTGGAGGTCTGTGCTCTCTGAGTGCCCTTGTAGTTATATATTTTTCATAGTTTCAAGATCACCCACGTGTGAATCACTAACGTAGTAATGACAGTGGCCAAAGCAGGTGGCAGTGATTCAACTGAGACAAGAAGGGGATGATTTGTTGAAGTGCTGGTATCAGAAATGATTCACTGAGAAGTTAATTTATAACATATGGCTTGGTGATGAATAAAAGGGCTTAATCAAACAAAATATTTTTGAATAGCTCTCTTTGCACATTGCTTGAGTGTTTGCTTTGACACAGCTTTGAGCACAAAAGCCAGTAAATCTGATCTCCATTCATAACACCTTGCAAACACAAACACTCACATAATGAGGGATGAGAGCAGACTTCTCACCTGCTGCCATACCATAGCAAGTCACTTTGTGTGATTTGTGCAGATGAGAATGGTGTCTTCATGATATCCTTCCATCCTTTATTTTCCAAATCAGCCACAAAAAAAAACAGTGTCTCTCTGTGTCTGTCCCATCTGTCTATGACAAGCAGACCCTTTGTCATGCCTCTCATTTGACTCTTCCAACATGTTCACCGGCATGGCCTCCAGTTTCACTCGCTCTTTCTGCTCAATCAATCTGAGCCCTGAGCTGTCTCGCTCTGCCATCAGGAACCAAAGTGTGCAGCCGGCTGGTAGGTTGGTGGTGACAGAGATGAATGGCACAGAGCCCACTCTGACTGGCAGTGAGTGACTGGCGCGATCAAATCAATTACACATACTGGATCAGATACTTGGGGGTGAGGGGGGGGAGACATGAGAAATATATAATAATGTATCCTTACAATATATATATATAGGCTGATATTTACACACATATACTGTATTTTTAGCAATGTTCTCACAAATTTGGTTATGAGCGACTTGTGTCTACTGCACGTACCAAAGGCAGGGTATTGTTTTTACAGTATTAAACTTCGCACTCTTCACAGGCTCAGCACCACCATCTGTTCAGCTGTGATGATATGCTACTCAGCCAACTCATGTGCTGCAGAATTCTGTAAATAGTGGAGTCTGCAGGACAAACTAAGTCACTGTTACTAAAAAAGGGCTCCTTTCTGCAATAGTTGCAGATGGTTGGAAGTAGGTCTTCCATTCATCATAAGCACCGCTGCACCATTAATAACATTAGCCTGCTCTACAATTAACTGTATCTGCAAGTGCACAATAAATAAGGTCTCCTTCCTCAATGGTGGTAGTACTATTCTAATTAAATTGCAAAGCTTAATTAGTCAAGACTCATTACCTTGTCTTTCATGAATCAAGTTTAATTGGCAAAATCAGTTTGTGAGAATAATGATTTTTGACTCAATTTCTGGCAAATAATAATCATACCGATCACTCGTAAAGCTGATTGAAGACATGGTGTAATATGGTGAACAGAGCTATTCGTCAGTGAGCTCAGACACACAAAACATCTAACAGGCTCGCTTCACCTGTTTAGTTGTCTGACCAATTTAAAAAAGGCTTTTCTTTCAACTAGATGACTACAGTTATCATATTGCAAATACCAGTGTAGCCTGATGTGACACCGGTTGCGTCCACACACACCATGGCATTACCATAATGTGATAGTTGCATATTCAGTAAGCAAACAGTCTGTTCAAGAGGCAATTGAAGAGTTCATGAATAATGATGCTACTTCAGAATAATGGGTGTCTCTCTCTCTCTCTCTCTCTCACAAACTCTTTATAAGAGTCCATGATCAACAGTATCATCCTCTACCTGCTGTGTAGTATTCAGACACTTCCAACAAGATAGATCAATTAAAACTCTGCAGAAAAAACACACACAGATACTGTATAGCATGAGACTTAAGGCACAAGTGTGGGTGTAGATTAAACTGTAAAACATTAGCAAGAATTAAAAAAAGGAAAAAAATATACTCAAACTTCACATTGTACATTATTGAATTATAAATGCACCACTTAACTTGAATGTTCTACATGAGCCAAGAAGAGTTTGTCTGTGTCTTTTTTGTGATGCCATGTGTGAGAACAGACTTTACACTAGAGAATTCCCTATAAACCACTTGTGAAAGTGGCATACAGTGAGGATGAGACACATTTCCTTCAGATTACGGACTGGTCTTCTCTCTGGTGCTGAGCTTTGAAATGGAGTTGCTCAAGAGCTCCAGCAACACGAGAAAGTGAATTATTTCTAATTTGAGCTCTGAAAGCTATCTTTGGGACCAATTGAAAACTCTCACATGAATAGGTCATAATGAAACACGTCCCTATTGGTTAAGACGGCCAATCATAACATAGCCCTGCATGATTGTCTCCAAAGAGCTGTGTAGGATGTACGTGGCAGACAGACATGGACTGCCTATCCATCCATCAGATGTTGACTTGCCACAGTTTAAAAAAAATCATCATACTTTATTTACACTGGACATAGGCCTACATTATGAATTATGAATTAGGTCAATTCACCACCAGCTTTGCATGTAGGCTGTAGTTTGACATAACTTTCTAGAAAGTGGTGACTGAACACCTTGAATTGAGGGCTAATATGTGTTCACACCTTGTGCGCCATTTTACATTAACCAAACAAAGTTAATTGAATTTAAAAAGTGGTTAAACAATGCATGCAAAATAGAGTCGACATATTTCACCTCGCATTACCTCCGTTTCCAGCTGCAATAGTTCCATTGTGGGCCATGGCTCTGCGATCTGAGCAAGAGGCATGTTCTCAGGATTTTTAGTTTCCCTCTCAGCTGCTCAAGTACGAATTCGGTCTCCCTAGATCTTGTCGGTGCCGATTGTGTCAAGTGCACTTTATCGAGAAGCTCCTTACTCAGGTCCAAAGTCCAGGTGAGGTAGATTTATCAGTACTTTGCTCTCTGCTGCTCGGGGAAGAAGACGTTGCAAGCAAAACCAAGAGCTTTACCAACAATTATAATCCCTTGATTTGACTCCGGCGGCTGCCCACTTGTGTGTATTTGTTGAAAGTGATAATCCAGTTGAAAACCCCATAAACACCAAACAAACCCTCTTGTCCTTTTAGGTACACGCAGTGGCTTGTCGTGATTTTGGGTTTGGCAAGCGGGAGAGCAGAGTAGAGCCCAGCAGTGGGATCCTTTAACAGGGCTGCGAGTTTAAAGCCAACTGAAGGAATTAGCCAGAGTCTGTGCTGTCTTTGCAATCGACGCCGTATCAGATCTTGTCGGCTTCCACCCTGTGTACTTGTGATTTCTCCCGGTTCCCAACCGTGTGCGACGCGCGCTGACACCCCAGTGAGGCTCTGTAGTACTGAACAGGCTCCAGCTCGAGCTGCTATTGGCGGACTCCTGCAGGGTTTTATCCAGCCCCCTTTTCTATTTGTTCCGCCCAGGTCTGACCGTGCCATCATCTGGCGGAGAGATGAACTGCAAATACGTAATGCAGACTGGAGCCTGCGATTTATGAACGGCATGCTTTCTTTGATGCTCGTGGTGCAGCAGGTGTATCAGAGGAGTAAAAGGGATCATCTGCGTTCAGTGGAACACCTCTCAATCAGTTAGTGAATGGAAATGAATGTCAGCCAAGGAGAGCTATGTGGCTGAATAAATGTGTAGGCCTACTCTAAAATGACAAAAGATGGATTTGCAGGGCAAAGCAGAGTGTGCAAATGACTTTTCATGTCAGCTTTTAACTAAACTAAAATGTGTTTTGAATTCTATGATAATTTTTTTAGTGCACATTGCCTTTAGTCCCACATCACAACTTCCTATAGGTCTAAAAACAACACTAAGGATGTTGCAAAGAGTTACATAACATACGGACAGATTACACAATTAATACAATGTAAAGACTCAAAGAGGCTAGAATTTGGGTCGTGGCCACATTGCTGTTTGATTCTGTCCGGACATGACATTGATGAAGCACACTTTCCATTGACAACAGCTCTTGTAATAATCCTTGAAATTCTCAGTAATGTAATACAGCACATCCACCCTGCAACACTTTTATGCTTCATTCACTGCTGAGTGGATTTTGCTGTTGGCCAGCTTTGGTTACTATTGGCAACTGAAGAGCATCAAACAGCCCAGCCGTGGATGGATCCGGCACGTTTTTGATTGAAATTAAGATCATGAAGGAATGGCATTTTGTATGGGGGGAAAATTAAAATGAATTGGTATAAAGTGGTCTTTTGATGGGCATGTTGTTTACATATATGCAAAATGCTGCTGCAACATTGATGAAGCCATTTAAATCATGTCAACCTGCATATACCAGTCTAAGCTTTGTGACAGGTTAGATCTGAATGTCCTATCTTATTGTAATTGCATATACTGTTCTTGACACATCTGCTGCTTTTGGACTTTGCCTCCAAGCTGTTAACATGATTACAACACCGAGGAGAAGGGTTATCCATCACACTCACATTGTATGAAATATTCAAAGTCACTGCCCTCTCAAAACTTACATTAACCAGTTTATCTTGATGATGGATAAGCAGCTGCTAAGGGCACACTCTTGACAACTCATAATACTATATTGATGGTATTTAGTGCAGCCGTGTGATCGTTGCTGTTTTGTTTTTTCAATCATCTCATCCTCTTTCCTCTCGTTTTTCCCCTTTTCCATTGTGTACAGGACAACTGCTACTCACATTTCTTACTATTTATAGCTCCTCCTGTATGATATGAAGTATTTGAAGGGTGTATTAAAGACAATTCATGGGAATAACTAAAAGAAGATGATCCTGAAGGGTGACAAGTCTTCCCAAGAGGCCTGGGAGTGGGGAGGGTGAGCTCTTTTTAACAATGATGCTTTCCAAAAATCAATGCATTGTAAGGTGAGGGTCTAGTGCCTATACACAGAAACAGACAACCTATCAGAAAGTCCATTGATCTTGATTGACATGTTAACATTGTGGCTGTTGAATAGATGTGAAGTGCATTGCTATTCTGACTGCAGGGAATCTCTTGTCTTGTGACATCACAGGTGACAGCGATGACTCAGAGGTGTCTCCTGTTTAGAATCAGAGACTACAGGGATACCCTACCCCCCACCTTCGGCTAGACAAGAAGCATCATGGGTAATGTGAGTCAGTCCAGCTTGCTGTGCATGTGCAATAAGCAAAACGTCACTCTGAATTGTTGGTGTAATGACGCAGGAGGGAAGTGTTCGGAGCTGGGACTGAGTAGATGGCAGATTTGATCCCCAAACGACAGACTGCAGACTGATGCAGAAATTTGACACTACTGTTTAACCTCATTTTCAATTTGACATGAAACCACAGAGGTGGAGGAAATGGAGAATGATGTGTAGTACGCAGAAGGAGAAACAGTGCATCATACAATTTGTGTGTATGTAGCACTACACAGTGCAATTAAAATTAAAAATACTTGCATACTCCAGCAGCTGGTTCTTTTTTATCTACGTATTTATGTTCTGTGAATTTTGTGTTTGCTTTCTCCATATACTCTTTCTCTGCTTTCTCCTTTATTTCTACGTCTGATTTCATTCCATTATTTTTTTTTCTGATTTTCAACTGTGAAACCCTACTAGTAATAGTAGGGTTTCCTTGCTCACTGCACTTACTTAATTGGGTGAAAAAGTTAATTTACATAAAACTCCTTGAATGTGCATACCAATAACATCTTTATGGTAATGCCTTTGAAGTATGTACCAAATTTTGAAGAGAGATTACAGTGTATGTATGTGTGTGTTTGTTGCAATTACCTTAAATATAGCAGAAAATCTTAAATAACAAGTTTTTCACAATTATTTCTGTTTATATTCTGTTTTACCTTCCCTTTCCTATCCTTAGGGTTAGGGTTATGCACCAAGCAAAGTTTTTAGTTAATCATAGAGATTCATTTGTTGATGCTACACAGGCAATTGACTCCACTTAAAGACAAAAGCACCCCAGCATTAAAGTGCCCACATTATGAAAAAAAAATGTTTTTCTGGGATTTAGGGTGTTAGTTTTGTGTCTCTGGTGCTTCCACATGCATACAAACTTGGGTAAAAAACTATCCATGCGGTTTTATATGAGATACAGGTTTCTGACTGTCCTCTGCCTTCAGTCTCTGGGTGAGCTGTTCAAAATCTGCACGGCTTTCTACGTCACTAGCTGAGACGAGGTGGCTAACCGTATACATGCTTGTGCTAGCATGCTAGCTTGTTCTCAATGGCAAAGCACTGCTACAACACACATTAGTTCACCATAATCTACAAAAGAACTACTTCCATGTCCCTGTTCTGCAGGTGTTCCACAAGTGTGCCCTCATTTAGAAGAAGTCTCCCAGCTAATCCTGCCTTGTACTGACCTAGCTGATGGGATCGTACCTAGCTACTGCGCATGTGCGATTCCCAACAAAGATAGAATAGAAGTGAGATGTCTCACTCTGTAGCTAAAACAGAGACCTAAACACACAGGGTGAAAACAGAATCTGCAGCTATGTGCGGTACAACAAAGATGCGGTGCTTTTGGAAAATGAAACATGTAAACCTATTCTGGTTCAACCTCAAAATAAACTATGAACCTGAAAATGAGCATAATATAGGCGCTTTAAAGCACAACACTAAATATACCCCATCCACAGAGCATTTAAATACAGCATTTAAAGACTGATGGGAATGGTATTTTTAGTTACAACAAAACTAAAAACTAAAATATAGTATTCATAATCTTATTGCACAGTATGAATGTAATACTCTGGATGTGTCAGGTTTCCACACCAGCTTTTGCACCTTTTATAACAATTCTTTCTTAGCCTAGCTCATATCTGCAGTGCAAGAATCAATGCCAAGGTGCTGCAGCATAGAACAATTTAATTAGCTGCTCAACAGTGGAGCAAGGGTAATTGTCCAATCTCTGCTGATAGGAGTAGATGGCATTTTAATGGTTCAAAGTTGTCTCTGTGCAATACAGAGATGATGAACAGGTATAGTTATTGTGCTTCAAACATCAGTGGAAATATCATTTGTGCCATAAATGGCTGTGTGGTTGCAGATGGACCGGGAGGGGAATATTGACCGGTGATGGAAACAAAGAGAAAGGGAGAGATGCTAGTTACACAATTCTCCAATGTTGTTTTTTAATTAAAATCTTGTTTCTTTTTGTTGTCAACACGCTGTTCTTCTAGTAACAGCTCCCTGACTACATCTTAAGACTGTAGTAATGGGTGTGCTGTCAAGCAAAAACAGCAAGCAACAAGTTGAGGCTTGAATTTGTATCTCAGGTATTTGGGCTTGGCAAAAAGGTGGGCCAAGGTCTAAATAGAGAACCACCTCTAAGACCAAGTTCAGCACAAACAAGCTACAGTAACACATCATTGTGTTATTGAATTTCAGATGAGAGATGGAACAAGCCATTTTAAATGTTATGGAACATTCAAAGTTAATAAGTACATGGACAGACTGTTTTTTGTTGTTGTTCCGGCTGGAAAATAAGAAAAAAAAGCAGTCTAAACTAAATAATGTGCCACAAACAGGGTGCTATCACTGGAATAATACCACTGCAATAAACTGGACATGAGCACGCTATAGGGATGGAGTAGAATGGGCTAGAATGTTTTGCAAAACTGTTGGTTTTCCCTTATAAGACCAGCCTTTATTTGTCAGACTAGTGGACCGATGTCTTACGTTCAAGCTCAGTTATTTTCCTTTCAGCAAAGAGCATCTTGACTCAACAGAAGATCAATAGTTAGTCAATCAGAATTCAAAATGACCAAAACCCTTTTCCACTATTCAATATACTTTTTTTTTGTTTAGATTTTTACCTTGAAATACACTTATCCATGACTGTTGGTGAATGATGTAAAGCATATACAGTATCAAACAGCACGTTCTATTACGCTTCAAGTGAAACCATTTAAGCAGCTACAAACTAGGAGGCTATCTCACATGAACCATTCTTCTGCAAACACAAATTGCAAAACTAGGTTTTTGTATGCAGCCCAACAGATTTTCTGTAAATATTGGAAAATATTGGCATAACGCATATACACCACACACGGGGACACCATGCCATTTAATTTCTGGCTCACATACAAATTTGACTTTTCCCCTTCCTCTGTCCCTTTCTCTCTGCTCAAAGAGAATAACAGCAGGGGGTGCCAGATATCGGAGGGCAACTCTTTCTTGACTACAGCCTTTTCATCAGGCGTTGCCCTTTACTTGAATGGAAACATTCAGCTGCAGATTTGTTGGGGTGTAGTTTGGTTTATACCATGAGAAACTAACAATCATTTCCCAGTGTAGCTCACATTCACAGAAATCCTTAAGGATGGTAGACTTGATGTGATGAGCATGAATGGAGAAAACACTGCTTCAAAAGTGTTGAAAAGTAGCATTTGGATTAACTATATACATTAGGTGGGCATTGTTGTTATGACTCACCGTCATTTTTAAGATTAAAAGCATAATAGGTTTATATTCAATTTTATGGCGGTAATCATTCATCATAATAACTACTTTGAACCACAGAGCCAGTGATTGCTTGGTTTATTGCGTGTGTGTGTGTGTGTGTGTGTGTGTGTGTTTGTAATGGGTAAATTATTCATGAATGAATTCCTTCAGTATGATATATTCATTGATCATAATCATCACTTTATATAATTCAGCAAGAAGAAATGTTCATATCGTAAAAACATTGGACACTAATAAAATATTTATAGGTTCAGGCACTGGTGTTTTTTCCTTTTTCTTTTTAAATATCAGAGCCCAGATGTCACCACAGTTCAAAGGATAAAATAGGGAACACTTCTGCTCAATTCCCAGGAGAGCAGCCTAGCCAGTGGACTAGGAAAAGAGGATTATGTTTGCTGGTCTGGAAAACAAGTTATTTATCCCCTTAAGTCTTATGACAACCATTAATTTGAAGGGGAACTAAAAAGTTGAGAAATTGCGTGTATTTTTCTTGTAGGGGATCATGATTGTGTCCTATGTTTTAATATCTTTACATATAATATCTTGTTTTTGTCCTATAAATAAGCTGCATTATAATGCAATCAAATGCAGATTCACACTTAAGAATGGCCGCAGGGTTAATGAGGACCTTTCTGTTACTAAAGTAGCATTATTACAGGGTTATACTGCATTACTCTATACAGGTACAGGTGTAGCTGTCATGTCCACCGCTTGCCTCCACAGTCCACACTCTACTGTGAAACTATCATAGGCCCCACGCCTTTTCCGTGCGCGTGACGCGATCGTGTATGAAATAAAACTATGAGGGACGTGGTGAAGCCTTAAAGCTGCAGCACCTTCCACACACGCACTATTCCTCCAGGTAAGGAGGGGGTGGGGGATGGGAGGGAGGGGTCTTTACTCCTTTGAGCCTGACAGTTGCGCACTATTGGCCAACAGCAGGGGGACTCGTACCTGTACCTGTAAGGGGGAGTGCCATTCGTCATCGTCCGACTCCGAATCAGGATCAACTTTTCCTTCCTCAGGCAGTCCATAGAGGTAGAAGTCAGCCAGGACGGCTTGAATCTGAACGAGCGACTGCAGCAGGACTCCGAGCATGGAGCCTATAACGTCGTGGAGCGAGGAGAGAGTCGCCGAGTGGCTCAAAGGTGAGTAACATATTGAGGGTTGTTTCTATTGTTGTCACTCCTTGATCGCCTCACCGGTACTTTGGCTCGGACGGTAAAGTCAGAAATAGAATGGTTACGCAAATCCTCTTGGAAGTGAAAGGTGGAGGGTGGAATGAGGAAGTGGCCTCTGCTGAGAGAGAAGCCACAACAGTGTTGTTTTGATCCCTGTCAACATCTCAGGTGGTTTTATCAGAAACGGTGTACATGGTTGTCTGTTTTCATCTTGGGCATGGTGCGTTCACTGGGTTAAATGAGTTCTTCTGTAGCCCATATTCATATTCAGAGAGTAAACCCCCACTCCACTGTAAAGTGCATGAAGCAATGCTCGGTTATGCTGTTTTACAGGGAAAATGCATAATTATTACAGGTAAAAAAAATATCGACCTAAAGTAGGCTAAAAGTTAGCAATTACCACTACTAAAAAGTAACTAGGCCTACATTTATTTATTTAAAGTACCGTGTTGAGGTTTTATTTTTTTGCTACACTTTGCATAAATATTGTACTTTTTATCCATTAAAAATCCTTTTTATTTTCATCCATTCAATTAGAATTACATAATTGCAGATTAAGATTTGACATGCAAAACACATCAGTGTATATTATAAGATCCATTGTTACAGAATAAAATACCAGTAGAAGTATCAAATCCGAGTAGACCGAACCCTTTGGACCAACTACAACATTAAAGCACCACTTACATATTCCTACATCAATAATAATGATCCAATAATATAGTAATAAACTGACAGGGGCAATTCTGCATAATGAGTACTTTTGCTTCTGATACTTTACTACTAAGTACATTATGCTGCTAATACTTGTACTTAAGTCAAATGGTAAATATAGGATTTGTACTGTACAATGATGATCTGTATGGTGTAGTATTGCTATTTTTAATGAAGTAAATTATTTGAATACTCCCTCTTCCTCTGACTATTCATGTAATAACACTTTTAAGACATTGTGTAAAGCTTTTATTTTGAAGTTGTCATTGTACCAAAAACGTACACAATTAAGAGGAAATACAGTAAAGTCATGAATTATTAACTATTTTTCAAGTAAATTCTATAAATCACTTAATACTCAGACCCATTTTTACTTAAACCTATTTTCCATGCTTCAAAACTTAACTCAGGATACCAGCAGCTACTGATCGTCTGCCTCTGTTAGTCCATGCTCCCTTTGCATGTCTCTGCCTGTACACACCTGTGGCTCACATACTGTATAAATTTGTTTTTCCCCTTCCTCTGTCCCTTTCTCTTGGTTCAAAGAGAATAACAGCAGGGGGTGCCAGATATCGGAGGGCAACTCTTTCATGACTATTGCCTTTTACTTGAATGGAAACATTCTACTGCAGATTTGTTTGGGGGGAATTGTGATTTATACCATGAGGAACTAACAATCATTTCCCAGTGTAGCTCACATTCACAGAAATCCTTAAGGATGCTAACCGTGATGCGCATGAATGGAAAAAACCTTTCTTCAAAAGTATTGGATCAGGGAGGCTCCAAGATCTTGGTTGCAGCTGTCACCGTGGTCCTGCTACACGTCCTGCGATGTCCTGTTACATCCTACTACGCTCTGCGGTGCCCTGCTCCGTCCTGCTGCGCCCTGCGGTTCCCTGTTACGTCCTGATACCCTTTGCGGTGTCTTGTAATGCCGTGCTGTGCCTTGCATTGCCATGAACTCCTACAATTACCATTTTTAAGTCACTTTTCCATTATCTTTTACTGTGACTGTTATTGCCATTATACATCTCAACCCCAACGTTGTTAGACACCGCCTACCAAGAGCCTGGGTCTGACCGAGGTTTCTTCCTAAAAGGGAGTTTTTCCTTGCCACTGTCGCACAGTTGCTTGCTTTGGAGGGAACTACTAGAACTGTTGGGTCCTTGAACTTTATGTAGTCTAGTGTTTTCTAGACCTACTCTATCTGTAAAGTGTCTCCAGATAACTCTTGTTATGAATTGATACTATAAATAAAATTGAATTGAATTGAAAAGTAGCATTTTTACTAACTACATATTGACTTTATGACTATGGGGTTTCCATTTATACTTGTGCACTGCATGTTGTAAACCCCTAAGTGTATGTGCTTTTGTGTCCTGTTTCCAGGCCTGGATGCCCCCCTGCATCAGTACCCGGTCTCAGAGTGGCATTTGTCGGGTCTCGATCTGCTCCAGCTGACCTGTCAGGACCTGGAAAAGTTGGGCGTAAATAAGATTGGACACCAGGAGCTCATACTGGAGGCTGTGGAGAAACTCTGCTCTCTGGTGAGGGACAAAGCATAATCATGTGTTTGTGTACAGTATGTGTCCATAGCAGTGCTCTGTGTATCCAAGGCTGGGGGCCTTGTGGGTTGTGCGCAAGGAGAACTGTTCCTCTGGATATTTACTGAGCAGTCCTCTTCTTGTCTTGCTGTGGTGTGGTGTATGTTCTGATATTAAAGCACAGATGTGGGTTGTTTTTTTCACCATCACACTGTTTTTAGATCATGCTCTTGTTTGCACAGTGCAACCAGCAGTTGTTGGACAATCTTTAGCAAATCCAGCCAGAATACACAACTGGTCTTGTTGCCATAAAAGTCCTGTTTTGTGCACTTGAAGCCTTTAGCAACATGCAGCAAGTTTAATTTCAGTGCTTCACTTTCCCCCCCACAAATCCCCCTAGTCGAGCATATCATAGTCAAATTGTTACTTTATTCTTCTAGCTAACATGAAAGGATTTCTCATCCTTCAACTGCAACCAAAGCAATTTAGAATTAAAAAAAAGCTTGCACTGAGTACTTTACATGCACCTTTTTGGGAAAGTTTGTAGTCGGCTAAAACACCTCCGCCTTCTCTTTGATTCTCTATCTTTTTTTTCTACTGCCTAATTCATTTTCCTCCCTGTCCAATTTTGAGAGGGAGTTTAAGGACACTTATTAGTCATGTTGCTGTGAGAGTGTGTGTGTGTGTGTGGGGGGGGTTGTTTTGTCTTAATGGAAGGACTAATTAAGCAGGAAAGTATCAGGCAAGGTTGCCCTTTGAACTTAGGCCGAGGCTAAAGCTGTAGGCTGCTCAAACCGTTTGTTGTCAAATTGTTGATATAACTCTAATCCCGATAGTCATTAACAGTTTAACCCAGACAGATGTACTGTTTAAATCTTTTGTACATGTGTGTGTATGCCTCTCAGCCTCCTCTTTGTGCTGATGCTCTATGAAGTGCTAACACTGTGCTCATTCATAATATCAACCATCAGACTCGCACATGGAACAAACCAAATGTATTCAAGTTCACAGTTACATAACTAACATTAACATTGGTGGCGAGGCAATGAAACATTCATAGGCACTCGATGATGGTTGATTGTTCTGGCTGGTTGATGTGTGACAATAAAGCTTGACAGGTCCAAACCTCTTCACCAATGTTGAGTGGGTCACACTAATAACCTGCTTCTTCTGCAGAGGTTGTGAAGAGTCACGTCTCCCACTGCAAGGCAGAAAACTGTGATGACAGGCGTTCAGTATGAAAGAGAAGCACTGTGTTGTCCTGTGTACTTTATTTGTAACATGATTTTTATAACTCTGGTTAATTGGTATTGTATTATAGTGTATATTGTACTGAGATTTCGTCTACCCTCATCAATATGAATGTGATGGACAAAATATTAGAACCCTCTCTCACTATAACGTGACAAAACTGGAGCTTGTTTTTGAAAATTGAGCCAAAGAATCTACTTCATGATTACATTATAGGGTATATAAACTGTTTGTAATGTGGTATATTTCCTTCTAATATCACTGGCTGTATTAGGCAACTGTGAGCAGTGTTGCATATCAATTATTTTGTGGCAATGTTGTATTTGTCTTATCTTGGTTTATCAGATTTTGGCTGAACAGACATTACTGTGTGTTTTCCTCTTAGTTTCTCAATAAATTTCACAAAAAGTTACTATATATAAATATATATAGAGGGGAGTGATAGAGGATTTCAGCCAAATGTCTACCTCTATGTCGTGACAGTTGTTTTCTAGGTTGTAATATAGCTCGATAGCAGAAAGGTTTTCACATATTAGCATTGGTAGTAAATGTCGAACTGTGACATCTGGCCATCAGACCAGCAACCGCTTATTTCAACAAGCACAATTCTTACATTCCTCAAAAAGAATAAGATCATCTCAGAAGAGGAAACACCAACAGTGGTCCAGAATGCTTTACATCATGAAACACAGTATTTCACTCAGCTTCCACTCTGTACTAACAAGAAAAAAATGCTCTCTTGCTCTTAATTTAATACACATTTCAGTCTCTACCCAGATGCAGAACTTGCAGTAATGTCGAAATGACAGTCTTTGAAGTGTTTTTTTAAGCAGTTTTGGGACATTCTCTGACTTTATTCAAAAATGGAAATGGTAGAGGTGAGGGGGGGAGAGAGAGGGGGATTGACACAACACAATATAGGTCCTCAACCAAAACCAACCGGGCATGTTGCAATTACAGTATATGAAATGCGTCTTATACACCGGAACCCTGCATTCTGTGAAGTGTTGGAAGAGAGGAAATCATGCAGTAAACGTCACAGATTATGTATGACATTGTGAAGTTTTTCAGGAGTTTGAATAGACCTTTAATCCATCACTTTTGTGTGTGATTGGTGTGTTTTTTTTTTTTAGACTTATGGTATAGGTGGTGAGAACCTACGCAGTTTGACAGAGAAGCTACGTGCGGTTGCCCACACCCTCCAGATGGGCATACAAGGCCGCTGGCGCCTCAACAGCTACGATGGACGCAGCGCCAGCAAGCTGCCTGCTGGTGTTCTGCAAACTGTAGTGGAGCTCATCGTCTCTGCCAAAGGACTCTTCTCTTTGCTCAACAGGTCTGTAAAGAGGAAGTTATCTAACCGTTATAAATATATATATATATATATATATATATATATATATATATATATATATATATATACAGTACTCAAAATTCTATTTCATTCTGCAGTTATTTTTTACTCAGAAAATGTTCCCTGCTATCTCTTACACAAATAGTACTGGCTGCAGATTTGGTTGTTGTAGGATTTATGTAAAAAGGAGGGCTGTGGGTTCATATCATTTAGAGGCATAGCCTTGGTCTTTTAGTTTTTGGTGTATGCATTAACGGGCTTTTTACCTGTTGTCACCTGATACCTATTCCTTAAATGTTTATCCCTCTGTGTTTGCTCAGTTTCTTTCTCTCTTTGTGAGACTTTCTAAGATCCTTCATTTGTCATCGTTCCTTTTATTCACCAGTGTGAAATTAAATCATTTCAGTTGCTCGCAGCAAATCATCTGAGTCTCTACCCAGACTTATTGAAATAAAATCCCTGTTTTGCCAGGTATCAGTTTTCCCAGCTCAGTGGATACACTGCCAACAAGAACATATTCACCTACTGCAGAGAGCTAGGAGACATTGTCCACAAGGTTGGTCCATTTATGGTTTTAAGCAGATAAGTGCATACAAATCACGTGTTACTCATAATTATATTTTATACATATACAACGTGGGTTATATCTTTCCATTTGTCCATCCAATGGCGGATTTTTGCAGCAAAATTAAAAAGAACTGTGTCTCTCTTTATGCAAACTGGTTTATTACACTTTACTGCACGTGAAAACATAAGAGGTTTATCTTAAGAGGAACAACACATAAATAACTGTTTCTAATGGTATTGTCAAGCACACTAAAGTTCCAAAGAGGAACTACAACCTGTTGTGTGATTTATTTTTTAAATCAACCCCTAAAAAGCAGCAAGAAAAAACAGAAGCAGAAACTGACTCCCTGCTCCTCGGCTTAACTTGAGTAATGAATTCTTTATCTTTACATTCCTGGCATATTTGGAGGCTGTTGTACCTTGAAGAAGCTTAGGGTAAAATAATTACCACTGAGGAGGGCTGCATTCTGTTTGTGTTTACTCCTTAAGGGTAGTATGGCATGTGTGAAAGAAATGGGAAAAGAAGGAATATTCATAACTGGATAAGGGTAAAAAATGTTCACAGGTAGTAGACGGGACAGGCCTGGATTTGTTGGAGTGCCGAGGGGAGGGAGGGAGTGATAGAGAAAGGGAGGGTAAAGGGAAGGCAGAGAAAGAAGGAGGAGACTGAAAGAGGGATTGTACCGACTCTTAAATGACTTCTGACTCCTAGTGGAGTGTCCATCGCTGAATGAACAGCAGAGAGCGACAGGCAGAGAGAGACTATTAACTCAAAAGAACGCTGTTGTGACAGAGATAAAGGGCAGAAGACAGAAGAAAAGCAGAGAAGAAGACAAAAAGAAGAGGGAGTTGCACAGATAGCAACAGAATGAGAGCTAATTAGAGGGAGGTAAGGAGGCAGTCAGAGGTCCTGAGAAGCTGTGGGTATTTAAAGGAGTTTAGACATAACCCTCTATAGCCAGCTTTGGACGCCTGCCCAGCACGACAGGTACAGTTCTCGCCTCTTTGATTGGATAATTCCCCACAAGGTGACGCTTCCCCTTGCTGCTTTTAAACATGACTTGACTGTTTAAAAGGGCTACATGTATTAACACAGTGTTTTTTTTTCTTGTTGGTTATAATTTAAAGAAAATTACTGTGTAGACTTTAAGGAATTGATAATACTGTAATGTGAGAGATCATTTGAGATCTACAGTATACTCACCAAACAAGGTTGGTCTGAACTAGATTTAGCCTGTGATAAACAAGAGTTGCAGTCTTTGTGTCGGTGTACAGTTACAGCACATTTATCATTGTTGACCAGAGGCGAAGGATGAATTTAGAGAGTTATTGAGCTTGTTTAGTCTGATCAAATGTTTTTGTCATTACTGAGTGAATCAGATTTGGGCCTGCTGACTGTTGTTTTCATTCATCAATTGTCAGCTTGGCATCATTGTTTGGTAATGTCTGGCTATTGTTTTGTCAATTCCTGTTTTTTGAACTTTGGTGCACGTGTGTTTGTGTGTGCAGTTGTTTAAAAAAAAAGAAGGTAATAATTATAAAAATAATTGTCCGCAAGGAAGTATTGTACTGAGAACATTCTGTCCATTGAGTTCAGGGTCATGTAAATACAGTAGCTAATTCCATTCAAAAATCCCACTGGAAATGGATAGGGTAATTTCATATCTATAAAACATAAGTATCTCACTCACCTGCCGTTATCATTACATTGACTGACTTTCATTTTGGCGCCACTATGACAGCGAATAGCTTTACATCTGAAGCGTTTAAAGACTCTGTATTTTTCTAAAGAAACACAACAATGTATAAAGGGCTTCATTACCTTGCATCTCACGTTGTGGCTCTGTAGCAGACATTTTTGTAAAAATAGGTTAACGACTGTGTCATAACCACGCAACTTAATGTTGCATAGTAGAGGAATTACCAAACAGTACATAAGCTCGCAGGCATTTTGGATTTACATTAGCCGTTTAAGTTTAATTACTAATGTTAACTAGCATTTTAATTAGCAATAATTAGCCTGTGCCCATTTTATCTCCTCACGTACGCTCTCCGTCTCTGCAAGATTGGGAATGATTGAGATTTCTTTTGGCAGACTTACAACTTTCAGACACGTTGCTCATGTCACATCTGTGTTGTCAAGCTCAGTTGGAGGCTGCGAAGTAACGCTCAGCATAGCACTTACCGGGAAAGTCTTTCTTTAACTGTCTATGGTTTTGGCAGGTGCTGTGTACTTGGCAGGTGAGCTACAGTAAAAGGTCAGTTTTGGAAAGCCGAGAAGCCCTCACACCTGTTTAACAGAAAAGAAAATAACAGCTCATATCATGTCAGTTCCACTGTCATCAAAGCATTATAAAACTGCGCTACAGGCTTTGCAGAAGAAAACTTGTAGCGTGTACTATACAACTGTATCATGTGTGTGTCCTTAATCTGTCAGCAGTGTACACATCATGCACACACATACAGACTAGCATGGTCACGGCTTCTTAAAATGTGTTCCATTTGAATGGAGGTTGATGTCATGCCCCACTTGGGACAGTTTTTGACGTTGTGTCATGAGGCCGTGGCTTCATTATGACGTTCTTTTCTGGGGAACTGCTTCCACAGAAGCTACACCACATCTTTCGCACCAAAGAAAGACTCTTATTTCCTGGGTGTCTGTGTGTGTTCTCACTCCCTGAGGCTGATCAAGGTCAGTAGTCAGCTGGTGTTTTTTTGGATCCCACAATGAAGTTGTCAAGTCAGAGTTTCGCAGAAAACACACTCTGTCTACTTTGAACCAGCCGAGCAGCAAGCAAAGTCCAAGAGAGAGACAGGGAGAAAAAAACAAGGCTCTGTGAACTGTAAACTTACGTGAAGGTATGTGAGCGTAAAAGAAAAAGGAGAGCATTTCTTATGCAAAATCTAACTTTTGCAAGTGTCTTTGACATAAGAACCTTTACTGAAAAATACAATAATATAAGTGATTTAAGTGTTACACTTTTGAAGAACTAGGAGCTACTGAGACAAATCTGTGACTGTTTTAGTTTAAAACTTGACATTTTGGTTACATATTGCAGTGATTCCCTGTTAGGGGCACTTGTCTGCAGTTGCCAGGGGGTACGTGAAAAGATTGGAGAGTAGCTCAACTAATTTGAGAAAATATAAATTATGATTTGGTTAAAAGAAAATATCCACATATTAACATTAAGTCAGCTGAACGCTACATGTTGCAATTATGTAAGAGTGTGTGAAAACTAGTTAGCAAGGAGCACAGTAGTTTAAACCGGTAGCCGAACATAACAGTTCATTGATTAGCTAAACGTAATGACGAAACATTTATAATAATTAGCTAAAAGTAATGTTAATGAATAAATGGGTCAAACATTGAGTAGTAGCTAGTATCAGTATGATTGCTGACCAAAACCAACCTTAACATTGACAGTTCTAATGTAAAATTGACAATATCCATTTTTATACACTTTACATAAGTGTTATGCAATTGGAACATACAATAGGAATCGAAGATGGGGTATAAGAGTTCATCCAATGTTGAGGAGTGGTATAAGGCAAAGAAAAGAACATTGACAGGGTTGTAAGATTTTGATGGAAAGATAAGGAGCAGGTGTAAAAGAGATCTGCCCGAGCGATGTCTCCCAGTCTTTTTATAGCAAGTCTGTGACCTGTTGGCAAATATTAAGTATCCACTGGTACAAGTCCAACTATGTAAACATAACATGCTGGGGCTTGACTTGACATGGCTTTTGATTAATAACAAAAAAGACTTTAAAAAAAAAATACTTGAATTTGTTCAATTGTGTTGAATCTACACGGTTTGTGTTATTGCACCTTTGTATAGATAGATTCAGCCTTTTGGTACATGTGTGTACATGCATGCCTGTGTGTATTCTTGTTTTCCGCTTTTCTTCAGAGTGTTACACCCACATAATAGCTTGTCTTTGTTTCCTGGACAACTATAGAGAGAGAACAGCTTTCAGGCACAGAATGCTGCTGTAAAGTTAGCTTACCGCCTGATCAAGCCACACACCGGCCTTCACAACACAACACAACACAACACAAGACCTTTCTTATCAAGTGAAGTACGTGCATGTTACAATGCAGCAGAAGGAAAAGAAATTAAAATTAAGATACTATTATGACAATGCAACTGTCTCCTCAGTATTTCTATTATGATAACTGGAGTCTTAGTGCAGCACATTCTGCATGGGATTATCTGCCATTTATTGACAGTCTGCAGTAAAATTAAATTGTGGCTAATATGTAACTACCGTTGCTACAATGAAGTGGATTAAAAGGTCGATCTTGAATGTCAGTCTTTGTTTGAGTGGTTTGGGCACAGAACTTCTCAAAAAGGCCCATATAATGAAAAGATTGTTTTTTTTCCTGTATGATATTGTAGGAATTGGCAGTTATAGGTGGCATATTTTAGTAGTCTTGTTTGGGTCATTAAAAGGCCCAAACTGCATTGGTTTGAATATTATGTGATCTTGGACCATTTGTTCTGCTTTAGTTGATGAAGAACCAAAAATGGTTTATCTTTACAGAAACTGTACTGTCTGATGGGACAGTTTATACATATTGTGTTGCAAAACCTGAGGGGGTTCTTTTAAAAACAGAATTTCTATTTTTTCAAGTGATGTATTTTAGTTAATATCTTACTGAGAGGAGAAATGAATAGAAGGGAGCTCGATAAACATTCTGGAGGCTCCTGTTTTCACGTCTTCATCTCATCTCATCTTCATCTCATTTTTTATACTTTTAGATGTTTTTGGGCACTCGTGACTTTTGTTAAGTAGCATCAATTAAATCACAAAGTGATTTGCATGTATGTGTGATTGTAAGCATATGTTTAAGGGCAGAAGTGTACCTGACACCACCTTGCACACATTAATGTGTCATTTCCTGTTAAAAGGAAATGCAGATACAGGTTGTAGACTATTGTTGTGGGGAAGCCTCTATCGGCATGGCTCCAAATACTACTTGGATATTGTTGTATTTTAACCTCATGTCTAAAAAAGAAACGGTGAGATGCTGGAAAGAAAGGTGTTACTAATAAAGTGAAAGCAGAAGTGATGGTGTGTGATAAGAGGTGGCGACCAGATTTAAATCTGAGTTGCTATTACCGTTACTACCACTAATGCCCTGGATCATCAGGCTACAAGTGGATCAAGTCATATGTTTCTGTCCTGTTTAAACCACTGTTTCAGCATCTGTATCACCATTAACAGTAAATGCATGAAATTAAATGAAATGAAATATGAAATCTCACCAACTATTGTAAGGATTGCCATGAGATTTTCTATGGACATTCACAGTCCCCAGAGGAATAATTCCTCTGCCTTTATTAACCCTTAGACTTTTCTTTAGCGCCACCACAATGTTTACATATGCAGTTATAAATTAAATGTGGGAACTAATGTGTTGAATGAATACACTAATTTTCCTTTCAGGATGAACTGTAATAACTTTGGGGATTTTTTTTTAAAATTTGGTTTATAACAAAATGCCTGCTGTACTTTGTGTTTAGTGCTAAGTAGCAAATGTCGGCATTCTAACACACTGAACCAAGATGGTGAACACGGTAAACCTATCATGTTAGCATAGTCATAGTGAACATGTTAGGAAGCTAACGTTAGCATTTAGCTCAACACTGCAGCATCACAGAGCTGCTAGCATGGCTGCACACCGTTTCAAACTCTTGTGACTGCCTTGTTGCACTGTTTATGGTTTCATGTGGCACAAACTCCTCTTAGTGACTAAAATTAACCATAAATCCTTTTCAAGATGCATTTACCTATAGTTTGATCCACAATATCTTGTTGGTAACATTAGCAGCCGGCTCTGAGTAAGGTTAGTTTCAGCTCCACCGTAATTTAGAATTTTGTACTGCAACAATTATGTTCTGTTTTAAATATCTGTCCTTAATTCAGTTTTATTTCTGTTTATGCTGTGAATAAAGCCCTAACTACTGTAGCTAACTAATGAACTTAGTAGTCACTGTTGCATATAGCTAGCGTGCCATGACAAGATTAGTTTGCTCAAGTGGGGATCGAGATAAAGATCTGAACATCTTTAGGTGTTTACACAACCTTTAGTTGTTTGTTGGGGTGTAAATCAATATATTGTATGTTCTGCATCTCAAAAGTACCCGCACTTAAATGCCAAAGGGGAGTAACCACACTCCCACCCTCTCCCTGTCGTACCCCTCCCTGCAGTCTTAATCAGCCCAGAAATCCAACCCTGTTCACTGTTGATCCCTTGTTACATTTCACAGGGATTAGTTTCCCCTAATAGTACATTATGTAACTCATCACATCGTCATGCATTGCAAATTAGCTTAGGGAGTAATGGTATCAGCATAGTCAGTGAATATTCTTGCTAAAACTAAAGAGCAGCTTGACTCTGGATATGTGAAGACATATCCTGGAGACATTGACAATTTACACAGAAGCCATTAGGATTAAGCAGTACAGTTTAACCACAATGTAGTTTTGTGTAGTGTAATCCCAACTCTAAAGTTCCTGTCTTCCTGAAGGAGTATTTAAAACTCATGCCGGGAAGTGTTTAGTTTAGCTGAACCTGCAATGAAAAAAAAAGAAGATACACAAAACACATGCTTATCTAAATCATGAACCCAAACACCTATGCACAGACTGAAAACAATGCCAGCCTGACCATAC
Organism: Etheostoma spectabile; assembly: GCF_008692095.1. Classification (NCBI taxonomy): domain Eukaryota; kingdom Metazoa; phylum Chordata; class Actinopteri; order Perciformes; family Percidae; genus Etheostoma; species Etheostoma spectabile. The sequence continues at coordinate 7,234,098 of NC_045752.1, forward strand.
TGCAGTAGAGCCTAGCCATAGGTGATTGTGTGTGTGTGTGTGTGTGTGTGTGTGTGTGTGTGTGTGTGTGTGTGTGTGTGTGTGTGTGTGTGTGTGTGTTCATTTAATTATGTCCTTCCTATGTGTGTGTACATTAATTTTGGGGACTTGGTAGACAGACGTACAGGCCCAAGCCTTTTGCCATCATACAGCTGCTTAGTCTCCCTCAACTCTATAGAACATGTTGGGCTTTGACCTGAATTAGACCACTGTCTCAATTTACACAGCATGATTTCACAAACTGGAAATTCTACCACATACGCCGTGTAAACATCTACCCTCTTCTCTTTTAACCTCTTTATCCCCTCAATTCAAAGCCTGCCCTTCATTTTCCAGCTCCCGGGCAAAGTCAAAGTAATGCCAGTTGGAGCATTATCAACACCTTCCTCTCTACCAGAGATTAAGCAGTTTGTGACATTGACCACTGACTTCCTGTGGTGTACACGCATGTGTGCTTGTGGGGGATTATTGTGAGCCCTCGGGTTAAGTGGACATTACACACCATAAAATCGATTACCCACTTGCTGTACTGAAAATTTAATTTAAAAAGTGGTATGTTTATGTATTTTTTCCATTTAAACAAGACTAGATTCTGCTGGGATAAAGTACCAGTAAAAGCTGTGGGGTGACGCCTCTCTTGTCTCTAGATACCTTTGATCTTTCACTTCCTGACTCATGCTGTGAAGAGGAAATAGGACACACGTTTTTGAGTCAGATTGTCCCATTTCCACAAATCAATTGTAGCATTATAAAGGCTGCTGTGGTGTCATTGTGGATCACTGCTTGGATGGAACTCATGTCATGTTGTTTCACTCATCCAACAGGATACCACTGTCTATGAAAAGGAAAAGGACATCATATCTGTTGTAAGTATTTGTATATTGTTGCCTTTATTTTTTTAAGGATTGATTGAGATATTCTTGATAGTAAATGGTGGTTTGTTTCATTCTCTAGTGCCGTCAGTTGGTGTCTGTGTGTGATGAGATTCTAAATTCCAGCCCTGAGGCGCTTCTTACCCACACTGCTCAGCTTGAGAGTTTCGACCTAGTGCCTGTGTCACCTGGTGATCAGCTGGTAAAGCCTTCTTGTTCTTAATAACTCCCTTTGTCTTAAATCCAATGTACAACCAAAGAAAATTATATTTTTTATGCTAGATGCAAATTCTATTTACAATATTAAATGCCAACACTTTTACCATGCTGTATGTAGATTTAACTCTTTGACACAAATCCTACAGAATTTAAAATCTGGAGGTTCTCCAAATACGGTCTGGGGACCAGTTGTCCAATCAAAGTTAGAATTTGTTTTGTTTCACTGTATAAGATGTATAGCTGAAGCAATTCATTTAATAATTAATCAAACAGTGTAGTTGCTGGGAAATATTTGGTAATCAATTGATTTATTCCTCAAAAAACATTGTTGAATATTACCTAGTCTCAGCCTTTCAACTGGAAAGACTTCTGACAGTGAATATGTTTATGTTAATGTTTTGGACGGTTATTCGGACATTACCTTAGACTTTGGGAAATCATCACAATTTGGGCTATTCTGGGCCACTGGCTGCTGATCTTCCAATAAGATTAACATGAAAATGTTTTAGAAATTGTAAACCAACACTAAGATTTATTGTCAATTACATGACTTTTTACTCCATCAACTCATTTTTAAACTCTTCTTCCAGTAAGATTCTGCTTTTTCTTTTCTATTCTGGTCCCCCCTGGCTGGATTTTTTTTGTGTTTGTCTCCTCTGTGCAGCATCTTACCATCTCAGTATTACCATCATTATGAAACCTCTCTCAACGTTCTATTGCCTCTTATTTTCTGTCACTCTCTCATTTTCAGTATTCATTTTCTGCTTTCATCACTGCCTGCAGTTCTCCATCATTTGGTTCCCTCATCACTTCCTTCATCCTTCATAATACAAGGTTATCCCTGTACCCTGTTCTATTCTTATTACTCGTTCAAAAGCTTCTACTATGTCTAGTTGTTCATACATAACTTTGTTTCTGTCGCTTTTCTTCACCTAATGCCTTATCCTTCAGTCGGTACATTCAGTACAACAGTTATAGCCATCTTTTTTGCTTGTTATCCACATAAATTATCATTTGTTTATTTCTAAGTATACATTTGTCCAATTCCCTTCCCTCAACCCCATTAGGTAAGTCTCTTGAGATAGTAGCAGTCCAATCATCCTAATCATCTGTGTTGTCTTAAAAGTGGATTTTCTAGTTTCACTTCCATCACCTCTGACGCTGATGCCAAGCATACATTTTGTTTGTGTTCATTGATGCATAATTGTGCGTCTCTGGGTGGCTGGAGGTGTGTCAAAAAGAGTGGGTTTTAGTTAAACTGTAGTAATTTCACAATTTTTCTACAGTAGAACAGGAAAATTTTACTAAATAAAAATAATAAAAACAAAACCTGATTAACCTCAGCTGACAGAGAAATTGATTGAAAAAAACGTCAACAAACGACAACAAAAACATTAGTGTTTACATGCTCAGCAGTAACCAGGTATTAAGTGAATAACCGGTTATGCCGCTCACGTACGGTTCCCATAAGTGTGAGCAGGGAATGGGGACATTGACGGGAGTCCGGTGTAGTAGTTGGCGCTCTGCCAATGTACAACTGGTCAGAATAAACCATAGACTAAATGTAAACGCACTGACTGAATGAAAGTAATGGGAACTTAAGACAGAGAAGCATTAGGTCGTAACAATTATAATGACTTAATGTACAAACTGAGGTACACTTCATTCATAAAGGAAATGTCAGTCTAAAAGTAAAAGCTGTTTATTTCACCTTTCTCCAATTAAAATGTATTCCATTCACAAAAGGAGAAGGTGGAGATTAAGACAGAATGAAAATTGTTAATGAACATTAAACCATGTAAACAAAATGGTAAAAAAAAGTAGCATGAATGAGCAAAATATGGGATCTTTAATGTAGAGTATTGAAGTGAAGAATTATAACTTCTTCTATGAAGACATTTTACATTATTACTACTATTTTTTACTACATTGTCATTTAGTATCTGTTTTGTCTTATTGTAACAGACGGTGGTAGATTAAAATGGCTCTCATTAAAATCTTGGGCCGACAATGCCCCCTAGGTTTTTGATTAGGCTTAGGACCTCTTAAAATTATTCATAAATTAAAACAATAAAAGCCAGCTTCTCAAAATCAGGGGTGAGCAAAGCCAAAAACTTTATAGACATTTATTTAGATAAAAAGAATAAAACCCCAAGGCCTGAGAGGGGCCGGTTGTGGTAGCGGGAACTGGAATTTCCCTATGGAATCCGTCACAGTGCACCCATAGGTATGCCCTGGGAGGTAGGATCACACATTAGACATAGGCTTATATTACACTAATCTAAACCTCAGGCGGCTTTGCTCCCCAGTCTCATCGTCCCCTTATACCACCGTCTGTTGCCGTTTACTCCTGTCTTCTGTCTCTCTTCTCTGTTGCTCTGTTCTTTTTTTAAATGGTCTGATTCCCTCATTCCCAGGTGAGTTGCATCAGTGCTAATTGGCACTGGGTTTGGGGAAAGGTCAAGTCAGCATCTCTGTACAGCAACACAATAAAACAAACTAGTAGACTAGTAAAAATAAGAGCACTGCAAAACACAATTAAATACATGCTAACTTTCCACCCTTGACCTGCTCACATTATATCTGCTTTAAACTATTTATACATGTTTAGATACTGCTATAAATACTAAATGGGGGGGGGGGGGGGGGGGGGGGTATGCTGAACCACAGGGTCAGCTTTGGTAAGATGTTATAACTTCATGACATTTTGAGGTTTACATTTGAATTGTATACGTAGAATTGTATTGTACTTCTTCATTGTAATGTATTGTTGAATTGAATTGTAAGTACAGCTTTTGAAAGGACCTGTATATTTTTTAGCAAATAAGTTGATATAGTTTATATATAATAATTAAATATAATATTGTGTGATGGGAGGAAATAGCTCTTTTTGCTGTGCTCTTTTCAGTTCAAAGTTTGAATCCATTCATGTGTCTGTTGTCATGTAATACGCATTGATTATGTGGTCTGGGCATTCTAGGGTGTTAGTTAGTTGGCTCTCCCCACGTCCATTATGACTCAAAATAATCTATCAAGGCCAGCTGAGGGGTAATTACAGGCTGAACCATCAATACATCTGGAGACAGACATCAATATCTCCCCGCAGACTACATCAGCAATGACAGTAACATGAAAGAGCAATGTTTACGTGTCCATTATGTTGAATCATTTGGACTCAGTGATGTGTAAAATTAGCTTACTGTATATTTCTCATATGTAGGTTATCAGTCTGAAATGTATCTCTCTGTTTCTGTTTCTCTTAGGGGATTGAGATCACATCCACTGGCTCCATTAACCACTATGTGACTGGAAGTGCTGCTGAGGTCAGACTCTCTTGTTTACTTGATCACTGATGACTCAGCCCATAAATCCACACAAGGTTAACCATCTTTGTGCTTTAAACAATCTTCTTAAGAGCAGCATGACTCAAACCTTTACTTCTTTTGAACTCCAGACCATGAGGTTAACTTTCACTACAGTTTGTCTCTTCGCAAGAGCTCAGAGAAAAAGAGCTGGTGGGGTTACAGCCAAAAGAGTCCCACATTTCTGAACCGGCTTTGTCTTGTTAAAAACTGCGCTGACAAGTGTAGGAGGTAACACGCTGTGACTCTGTGGCTCAGGTCTGTCACATATTTCTGCAAGAGATAACACTTAAACACTTGTTTCCACGTCTTATATTGAAACGTTTGGATCTGCTGTTAAACTTGTCAGAATTTCTCCTCTAGAAGGAACTGGAAGTATAATTTCAGTTGGGAAGCAAAACTAAAATAGAAAAATGATCAGTTTCACATCAACTCTCTTCTATGTCTGTGACAATAAAATTTGATTACAATCATGTTTTTTATAAATTCTGGGTCTGGGAACTCAGCATTGGTAGGGCTCAATCGGAGGGGCGGGATAAACAGTTGTCTTTCAAATTCCCTCTGCACGCACTAGGATAGCGCTACAACCAACCAGAGCAACGCTAGTTGATAGATTAAACTTTTGTTGTATCCTCCAAACACATCTTCCTTTTTTAAAGAATGACTTCCGTGCTGTTCTTTGTTCTTTTCTCAAAGAAAAACTTAACTCCAAGTATTCCTTATTTGTGGCCAAAGCCAGTTCGTAAGACCGCTGTTTGCCAGCAACAGCAGCCATCTTCTTTGTTTTCAAGTAGCAGTGAACCGTCGCAACTCTGCCCTCATTATGTTAAGCCCACCCACCGACTCTATACACAATGTGATTGGTCTGACCAGAATTAGTTTTTTCCATTATATCTTCATCTTTAAATTGGAGATAAACTGATGAGACTATTGGACTAATTACTTCTGAGTGATTTGATAGTCACACTTATAGTAGCTGATTGTTAAACTGGATGAACTCTGTAAAATAAAATCATCCCATAGAAGGAGCAGAGATACAGCATTTTCTGAGAAAGCTGAAGATCTGTTGGATAATAGTAGGCTTGTAAAATAAGCTCAGAGCGATGGAAAGAGGGAGGTGTGTTTGTCAGCCAGGATAAGGAGGGCTTGTGAAATGAGTGCAAGGGCAGCTCTCCTGTGGGAGTGAAAGATGGAGATGTTTTTGTTCCATTATGTCAACAGCAAAGTACTCTTGACTGCCCTGCTACTGCAGTTACATCACTAACTGCTAAGAAGAGACGTGACCACTGGCCACAAACACACACGCACGCGCACACACACACACACACACACACACACACACACACACACACACACACACACAGTACAGCCTGGGTGCATGATCTTTATTCTGCCTCGGCTTCACAGGCTCACAGAAAAAGTACCCATACAATTATAAAATCCACCAGGTGTTCTATTACTGCAAGGTGTCCACAAAGTCATTGTTCCATTTCACTGGTTCCCCTTAGGATTTCCTCAGGACAACATTAGGCGTGGGTGATATGACGATACCGCAAGACAACATACGTTTTATTTAATATTAGCCATACCAAGTTAGCTATTCCTTTTAGTACTTGTAGTTGTATTATATAATTGCAAGATTTTGATGACGTTTCTTTATTCTTTAGGTATTTCATTGACCGGATAAGCCGAGAAAAGACATTTATGTCTTTTAATGTTATTTCCACTTAAATTATTGTCTTACAATCAAACAACTTACATTCAATATATTCAAGGTGCATTACATATATTCAAATTTCACGTATGTATATATATAATAATTTCATAAACAGCATGCCATAATGTGTGTGTGTGTGTGTGTGTGTATATATATATAGTGATGTTGATATAAACTTAGACAGTGATGGAGGATTTAATTTTATGTATATATAAATTATTTCTAGCTTCAAAAGTTTGCAAGTTGTTATTAACTGCCAGATCACAGCAATAACTATGACAGTAATTTTTTAATTTTGGAAATGTACTATATAGCTCTATCGTCTGTCGTCAGTAGTCACAAAACTGTTATGTGATATGACAAAAAATAATAAATGTCAAAATTGCCATAATATACTGTTTAACAGGAGTTTATAAACAAGCCCTTATAGCTAAAAAAAAATCTTCTACATTCACAAAACATGTCAAAATGTGCATAAACACTAAATCTCTACCAGCTCTTTGGTACAATACAAAGTCCTATCTACTGCATGTCACAGTAGATAAGAGCACAAAAAAGTAAAGTAAAACAAAAATGACCAAAGGTTATTTAGTAAGAGTTCTTCTTATTTGTTTTGTTTTTCTCTTCATTTTGCAGCCTTCAAATGATGCCTACGTAAAGATATTGGCTGGTGATGAAGTGATTCAAGTCAATGACCAGATAGTGGTGAGTGTTATAAAAAAATATACAGTATGTGTGCAAGCCTGCGTATATGTTGCACTGCTCCGTAGTACTGTATATGTGGGATCGTCTCAGTCTTAGCTCCAAAGTAACTGAGATAAACCTCCGTACAGTTACTGTTCCTGCAAAGTGTTTTTGTGTCTGAAACAATAACCTTCAAAGAGAAACAATCATCTGTTTTACTGCATCAGGTGGGCTGGAGCAGAGTTAATCTTGTAAAAAAGCTGCGGGAGAATCCCAGCGGAGTGACTTTGGTCCTGAAGAAGATTCCCGAGTCAGTGCGACGCAGAAACCCAGTCCCGATTTTCTCCACACAGGTCAGGGATCTCTAATGTCCTCCTCCACTCACCTCATCACTCCATCAACTATATCATCTTCTCAAGCAGAAAATGAACACACTGTACGTCCCTACTGATTTACAAAGGAAACTGTGCTCCGTTGCAAACCAGCATATGTGGTATTGATATATGAATGGATAATTACAGTTATGATAATCTTACATTTCCCCTTTACCAACACTTTAGTCCATGATGAAGTGTCTTCAAAACTAGATTTTCCTGGTCCTGGTCCAAAAAATATCTAAAAAGATTGATTGGAAGAATAGCAGAATTTTTAGTACAGTGTTTGCGCTATCCATCACTTTATAATCTCTTGATATTTAATGAAAATTTGTGTGCATCATTACAGCTTTTTCTGTCTCATCCATGTGTCACACACACTATCTTCCCCTCCAACCCCTATTTTGACAGAACATTAGGAAAAACTGCATATCATCACAGTATACCAGCATGCACAATCGCTCACAATTGCCACACATGGACTTCAACATGTCTTAGGAATGATATTATTCTTGTTACTCATACTATACTTTAGAAGCACGTGGGCTTGAAAAATGTGTTTGGAAAATGTGTAATTGTTTGTGAAGCCATTAGAAGAAACACCAAGTCAACTGTGTTATTGTTGCACACAATTAAAATGTTCTACCACTTAGTTTTTGTTTAGCATAAATACACCCGGGGCTGAAACATTAAATCTTCTATCAGAAACTGGATTATTTCATTACAGTTTATAAAAGAGGAACCTGAAGCTACCCTGTCATGAGAATCCACTTTTTGATTTCCGTTTAACATCTCCTGGGATCCTTTTCCATTCACACTTCGTCTCAGTTGTCACTATGACGACTGTTGTTTGTCTTTGAACTACACACTGAATTACATACTGAATCTGAGTCAAGTGCACACACATTTAACATTTCACACCCTCTTGGGACTATTACCATATTAATCTTAGCTCTAGCTGCAGCCATAAGGTGAGAAAATGCACTTAAAAAGATGTTAATCACCTTGGCATTGCTTTTAGCGAGAGCTTCACAGACAGTGTGTGTATGTGTATGTTGTGTCTGTGTTGTTGTCTCATCTCCTAAGCCACAGAAAGAGCATATAAAGCTCCACTAACCCCTAAATACACACACAGTGTAGTATGCACATTCACACAGTTGATTTCTTTTAAGAAGGAGGAAGAGGAGAAAGAAGAGAGGTCCGAGGAGGAGGAAGAGGACGAGGAGGGGAATCTGAAACACTCCATATTTAAGAGGGTAGCAGCCTCTGCCAGGTCCCTGTCTTTTAGGTAAGAACATACTTAAGCTTTCCCTTTATTAATTAGATATTCCTTTAAATAATTCTAGGAGCACATGTCATTGTGGATATTGGATTTTAATTAGATTTTGACAAACCTGAACCTTCCATTTATGAGAATCGCCTGTCAAGCATTAATGATCTCTTATTCTAAATTAGCTCTATTTGAAATGAGCTATAATTAGTGGTCTTTTTTAGATTTTCAGCCAAATAAAGCCATTGCATAGAGCTGAATGATTCAATCGACCATAATACAGTGATGGACAATACTTACAATATGAAATGTGTGTAAAGTAAAAGTACCTTGAGGAATTTATCACATAGTAGCATTATGGAGCAATGCTTTATATTTTGTGCAAATGCATACAGTGAGGTGATCCACATTCCTTCCAATGGTTTCGCTCTATCCCACTGACCAGCAGGGGGCAGTAATGTGCCATAAAATGTAGCAATGCACAAGCAAAATGGAGGAAACAATAAAATGTCAAATGTAGGAAGGAAATGCATTCAGCATTTTTAATAAGCTTCAGAGATACATTGTTTTGTTTACATACACGTTGGTTATGCTAATTAATCTGCAGTTTTATGTTTGAGCACTGGGTGAAGCAGTGCCTTTTGGAATGCAGAAAGGTAATCGCCCACAGGCACACAGGTGTGTGGAAAACTGGGAAAACATACAGCGTTTGACTGTGTCAGGTCTGTGTGTCATGGTTTGATTTGTGTGCAAAAGAAATTTAATAGAACAAAACCAGAAATTAAATGAAATGGACGGTGAGCAGGCCGTCGGGAGAATAAATGGGTCACAGCACCGAAATGTAGACAGATTGTGGACATTGGCTATTGGCACGCAGACTACGCGTCTTAGCAAGTTCTCCCCTGGCCCCACCTCATTGGCCTAATGTAGCAGTTGATAAAAGACTCTCCTGTAAGTGTTAAGAAGAAAACTCCAAACGGTACCTTTAATTGTAACACCATACATGATCAGAATATGCTAAATGAAAAGTGAATAAAAGAATTCCTTGGAAGCAAATCATCTCGCTGTATTTTGAGTATTGAGTTGAGTATTTTAATTTGTAGTATAACCAATACAAAGCAATTTTTTTTAGAAATGTTTTAACTGTACATCTCAGAGCAGTTTGGCCATAAGTTTGGTTCACTAAACTTCTAAGGATTTACTCAATAGAGCTGAACTTCCCACAAACCCTTTTGACCTTTTTAATATGCCAGGACCCGGTAGGTTGGCGATGAGGACACACTGCAAATTCCACCATATGCACCCACACGTCCATTTCTCTGAACAGACAAGCAAAACAATTAATAAATGAGGGAGTTTTGGAGAGATGAAGAAAGACACGATCAAGGGGGAGGGAAAAAAGAAAAAAATAAGAGAAGGGAGGAAAAAGAGTGATGGAAAGGCAAATAAAGTGAGAGCTAATGGAGAGCAGCCGAACTCAGACACATGGAAGGAGTAGGCAGGGATGGTGCATTAAGGTTGTAAATAATCCTGTCACATTGTGACACATTACTAACTCCAGTCTAAAGGAAAGAAAAACAAGTAGACACTTTAGACTACTGGCAAACAGCATAATGTCAAATTTGAGCTTTTTAAAAGACAATAAAGGCAATGTATACTGTTTTAACTCACCAGTACAGCTGAATCTTAAATCTCAGACATTAAAGCCTCTCAGAAGCACCGGAAGGCACCATTAGTAAGTGGTTTTGATCTGTTTCTATGTTTTCCACTGCAGGAGAGCCATTCACAGTCAGCCGCCTATGGGACAGGAGGAATCCGAGTTGTCCTCTGAAAGGGAGCTAGAAGGGGATCCATCTCTCACTTCATATCAAAGCCAACGAGGGGGGCTGTCACCACTGTCAGCCTCAGGTAAGGAACACAGGGGGGGGCTCGGGTCTTCGGCACCAAGAGAGCTTATTGTTTCAGTAGTTATTGGACATTTCAGGATATTTGACAAAACATAATGCAGAAAGGGTTTTGCAGAGACAGGTGTTCTTTGTTAAGGAGATATGAAAGACTTACTATCGCATAAGCCCTCCAAATATATACAGTATATATATATATATATATATATATATATATATATATATATATATATATATATACTGTATACAAAACGCTAAATAATTTAAAGAAGGTATTCATTATACACAGTCTGCAGGTAATAATGAAAAAAAACTTGAATACATTGGCTTGTAAAATAAAATTTGAAATAGACCTATCGCCCTATGATCTTACTGTAAGCAGTGTAGACTGTATTACAAAAGAGTTTTACATGTAGATCGTTGAATCATGATGGTGTGTTGAATAGTTTTACTGTCATTTAACTGTCAACACAAATTCTAGAATTTTCACTTCTGGTTTATGCAGGTAATCACATTCATTCATGTGTGTTTCTCAGGGGAGTTTGAAAGTTTGGAAAGTTTAAGACTCTCCCCCGGACTAAGACACAACCAGTCTCTGTCACCCAGAAGTCTTTCTCCCTTTGGATTTGGGTCATTCAGAAGTTCTTCACCTCACCGAGTCGACCAGGACACAGCCAGCATAAGTTCCTGCCCTGAAATGGTGGGACACAGGGTGAGAGAGAAACTGCCAGACACATTAAACATTGTGAACACGTTAAACCCCACTGTTGATGTTGATGTTGTTACTTTATACCGCAGAATAAACTGTATTGGCGCTCTTTTCAGGGCAATAAGGAGACACAGAAGAGCTCTACAAAAGGTACAATCTTATACTGTAATACTACATGAATATAAGCAAAATACTCCACTGCAAAAGGTGTAGTGAAGAGCATCTTCATCAAGTCAAAGTCAATACCAAAACCAGGTCTTATTGAATTGACGATAGGGCTTATAGGAGTTACGGACCAAATCTAGATCAAAACAAAGCAGATTAAGCACTAGTTTAAGAGAAGAAAAGGGGATTGCATGTCCAATGTTAGTAAAAAAATGTGTTTGTTGATCTTCATTGTTTCTTGCTCTTCTTCTTCTTCCCATCCTTTCTTCCTCTCAGGAAAGTCGACAGCGATGAGTCGGCGCCGTGTGTCCTGCCGCGAGCTGGGTCGACCTGACTTTGACGGTTGGCTGTGGAAGAAGAGAAAGGAAAGCAGCGTCTTCCTTGCCCAGAAGTGGCAGCGCTTCTGGTTCGTCCTCAAGGGTCCTTCCCTTTATTGGTACACCAGCCCACAGGTGGGAATACGACTAAGACAATAGTCACTCTCTCTAGAACTAAATAAATGTACTGTACTAGAAATAAAAAAAGTACTGTTGAAACACATAATTAACAGATCTTGTTAATGCTGTTCTTTCATTGTAGGCTATTATGGTTTAGTCAATAGTATTGACTAATTAAAATATTGATTTAGCTTATTTTCCTTGAGCCAGTCTTATACCCTTATTGAACTGTATGTTTGCATGGGATTTCTTTCTGCAGGATGAGAAGGCAGAGGGTTTTGTCAACATAGCCTGCTACAACATAGAGAGCGCTGGAGAGCACAAGAGAAAATAGTAAGTAAGAACTCAACAAATTGGTCAATAAACTGGGTAGTTTGAAACAAAAACCTTATTGTCCCCGTGCACAGTAGATGATCTGTTTTGGCTTTATGCAACAATCTGCAGTCATGTGCTTGAAATAAAAACCTATTTTCTCTACTTTGAAAATTAGCTGAAAGAAAATGCGCCTGGTGTATCTGAATCTGAATTCATAGAATCTCAAAAGAGATGAGGAATGAGAATTTCTGTAGCTTTGATTGACTTTGATTTTAATTTCTCTCATGTTTATGCCTCCCTCTCTCTTTGTTCTCTCTCCCTACAAGCGTGTTTAAAATGTGCCACCCACGATTTCACAACTTCTTCTTTGCGGCAGAAAATGTCAGTGACATGAGCAAGTAAGTTTGATCGATTACAATCCAAGGCCTTGTTCAGGCTGTCTGTCTTCTCTTTCTTTCAATCTCCAGATGAGCAGATGAGCCAAGTCTGTTTGAGAGTTCAAGTCTAGCCTTGCGTTACCCACATTTCTTTCAGAAATGTTCAGTTCTAAAATGCATCTGCGTAACGGTAGACTCATTCATATTTTGCAATCAGTGAGGGGTGTTATATACTTAAACATGTGCTGGTCTGCACTGCCCCCTACAGCTGGCTTTTTCGGGATCCTGTTTTAGTGCTCTTAGACATAATGATCACTTTTGTTGAAATGTAAAGCTGTGGTTGCATAATCTTAAACGTTACTAAAACAGAAATTGCATTTGCTTTGTGTGTGTTGATAAATCTTGTCTTTTTCTCTCCAGGTGGATTAACTGTCTGATCCCAGCCATTCAGAAACACAAGAAATTACACACAGGCCCAGATAACGAAGAAGGTGGGCAAACATTCTCCTTATATTGGTTAACTTGTATTTTTGTAATTTCAATAATTACAGTAAAGTGTAGTAGTAGTAGTAAGTGTAGCATTAAAGTAATGCTATTAAAAATGCATTACATGGTTTCACTCACCCAAAATGTCTTGCAATATTTCTGGTGCATATTTATTCTATTTTATTTGACTTGCGATTTTAGGTTTTTATATAAATAAAACTGATGCATCATGAGGTGTCCTGGTGCTGGTGCCAAAATGATGGATGGCTACAGATTGTAGTGTTTCCTCCTCCGAGTCCATTATGTTCCCCATCACTCATACGATGGCCGTTTATTAGAGAGGGAAACACTGTATATCAAAGTCATCTTTTTAAACATTGCAGTCTTATTAATTCATGGCTATGATAATTACACCAGGCAGAGTTAACTGGCAACATAGGGCGAAGCATAATTACTGTTGCTATTGTTACCTGCAGTTTATTATGTGATTTTAGTCCAGCCAGCCAATTAAAAAAGATCCAAAAACAATATCAGTATACCTGATCTTTTAGTATACTGTGATATGATGTATAATGGTGATTCATTTAACACTTGTGTTTATTTGTGAACAGAATGTTACAGTGAGACGGAATCAGAAAGCGAGAGATCACCTTCACCCCGCAGAAGAAACAAGGTTGCCACAGTAAGCGAGTTTACACTTGCATAAACACACAACACACACCATTTTGGAGTACCATTCACATTATAATGTGTCTCATTGTGTGCCTCAGAAAGTGCAGTCCCACACTCTGCCTCGCCCAAAGGGGAAGACAAGAGTGCAATTATCGAATACTGTGACAGGGGGCAGCAAAGCAACAGGTATGTGCTGTATAGGCTAACTGTCCCAGCTCCCTGCTGCTTTCTTATTTTTTATTTTCTCTCTCTAAATGAGTTATCGCTTTAAGCTGTGGAGACAGCGTCCCTCTGATAGTGTAAAATTAATTTTCGTCATGACATGTTGTTTTCTTGAGTGCACCCTTTGGATGTTTTGACAAATGATGTTGTCAGCCAAACCCCACTGCTCTTTTAATGCATTTAATTCTATCTTTTCTTCACATATCTCCCTCCATCTTTAACTGCTCTTTCCTGCCTGTGTCTGCATCCCCGTGAGAAGGAGGACCGGTGGATGAGATGGGCATGATGTTAAACAACATTAAGGAAGGAGGGGTCTCTCTGATTGGCCACGATCAGCCGTTTACACACGACCACTTCAGGAAATCGTTCATTCGACGCAACAAGAACCCCATCATCAATGAGAAGGCACACACGCTCCGGGCCCTGCAGAGCACTCTTAAGGTAAGCAGAAAAGTCCTGATGACGTCCTGACACAGGTCAACCACCTAAACATTGTTAGTAGTTACCATGCAGATACAATTAATTTAGTACTGGCCAGTCAGAGACCACTGTGTGTGTGACTTGTGTCAGTTTCTTTTGAAGGAAATAAGAATTAACCAATATTAAATAACTTCTTGTACAGCACGTTTGTTCTTCTCAGACAGTCAAAATCAGGAAGTTTCATATTTGAGTATATCTGCATGGTCATTGAAACCCTTTTCTCTCTACAGGCCAAAGAGTTGGAGCTGCTGCAGATCAACAAGATCTTAGAGGACTCTGGTCTGTCAGCTTCAAAATATCGTCAGTGGAAGAAGCAAAACGAGGAACTAGTTCAAGAAATCGAGAAACTGGCCACACTCAAGACATCTAAAGGAGTGGACGACGTGGCTGTGCAGGACAAGCCCGCCAAGGAGGTTGCCTTAGAAACTGTTGCTAAGAAAACAGTCACCTCAGAGACAGAAGGCGCTTACAGACTGAGCCTTAGCGATGGGGAGCAGTTAGTGGACGCAGAGCCATCTGATGTTTTCCTGGAAATCCCACCAGGTTCTCCGGGCAGCAGTCCAGTGTTAGATTTTTCTCTGGGGTCGCTCCAGGATTCAATAAATAAACAGCTGCATAATAATAATAAGGCGGAGACCGGAGAAGCCGTCGAGAACTGCTTCTACATTTAAGAGAACAGTGAAACAGTTGCTCTGTTTACTAGGATCATGCAAATGTCGTGTGGTGCATTTTCCAATATCCTCTGCTGACATTCAACAGAAAGAATTAGATCAAAATTGCCATATAATCAGCACTTTAATCAGATATGTCAGTGAAATGCATCAGTGCAGATTTAGACCTAGATTTGGTCACAACAAACAAATAGGACAAGTACACAACAGAGAAACGAACAATTTGCCAAGTGTCTATCACAGTTCAATCTGTATTTATGAGATTCTAAGGCTGTCCCATTCTTCTAATAATAGAAAGTAGAACTTTTCTTAGAATTGAACAATAATTTGTAATATAAGTCATGCCTCTTGTAATGTGATTTGTAAATACAGTTGACTATAAATACTGTATGTATTTGTTTATTGACATTACCTTAATATAGGGTCTACATTTGAAATATTTTGCACTGAAAATGTGCTTCAGAAACACTGTTGTAGCACCTTGTTGGTCAAGGTGATGTCCTTTATTTGTTATATTTTTTTATCTTTCTTGCCCCTGTGGAAAACACTGTGTACTTAACCACATATAGAGCTGTATGACAGTTTTGGCTCTGAGTCCCTTTATTGCCCAAGGCTGCCATGAATGCAGCGAGACAACTTTAGACCTCTCAAATGCTGAGACCCTTTTACTGTACTGTAACATTAATCAGCTTAATTAAAAGGGAGCGTGAAGATCACTGAATGTGTTGTGAAGTTCCTGTTGTGGCTAAATACCAGGTTGACTGACTACTCAAATGACTGACAAACCTTGATAAAAACCAATATAAAATTATTTTATTTTATGTTTATTTTTTTAATTTTATTTGTGTGCTTTTCTAAACATGTGCTTTAGACTCAAAATTATAAAAGCATGCCTTTATATGTGTATGTCCACGTCTGTTTTGTGCATTTTTTTGTGTGTCTTACTCTTTGTGTTGCTTCAACCTCATGGGTTGGTTGTTTGCTCTGATATGCATTGTCAGCTGTGAGACCGTATACAGACGGGTGTGTGTGCCCTTCCAAATCATGTCCAATCAAATGAATTTACTACAAGTGGACTCCAATCAAGGGGTAGAAACACCCAAAGATGGTCAAGAGAAACAGGAGGCACCTAAGCTAAATGTCAAATGTCTTTTAAGTACATTTGCAAAAAAATAAAAATCCTGTTTTTACTTTGTCATTTTAGAATATTGAGATTGATCACTTTAAAAGATCTTAGCATAAGGCTTCACCAAAACAAAATTTGAAAAAGTGCCTAAATACTTTTTCTGAATGAAATGTATAGTTTTACAGCACATAGTGTATTTATCAGTGCGGGTAGGAGGAGAATCATGCAAAAAAACAGAATTTCAAGGACATACTTGTTCTTCTAAAGTGAAAAGTTAACTGGCAAATTACATTTTATTGTATGAGTTATTAGTGACTCAGATTGGTGCCAACTTATAATGACCTCCTGGGCTTAATTAGATATGTAATTTACTGAATGCCGTTCATCAGGTCATGATCTGGTCACATAACAGGGCACTTTCTGATACTTCAATGAAATGACATTATCTGTTGTGTGTTTGCTGAGATGAGCTCATGCTTCTTAGCCTTGTGGGGAGACAGGATCTTTAAAAAAAAAAGCTTTTTACGCCATCTGCTTTTACTCCGTATGGCACGTAAAACAGTAGTACTAGGAGGCAGCACACCGTAATACACTGTTGAAATGTTTTATTAAATGCAGAATGCACCACCAAGTATGAACACACTGTAATAAGTTAACACCAACAAATAATTTACAAAGAACAAACAACACCCTGTGGTGTAGCCTCCTCACTTGTCAGTAAAATCACATTCATTAGATGAAGGCTCCTTAGTAAAAGTATTATACAAAGATTTACCCTGGCAGGCTCAAAAATTGGCAACCTATTTATAATGTTTATACAGTAATCTCACATCTAAAATTGGTCTTTTTATTAATTGCAATGACTGAATCGAGAAATATTAAAAGCAGATCGCAAATACTTTCGGAGAAAATTAGTCAAGACTGTTGTCTCCATTCCAAAAAACATATTTGTTAAGAAAACCGGATTATTCCGTTTTTTCAGGTAAGAACCAATTGTTCTTATATTCAAAGCCTTACCATTATCTAAGCAACTTACTGTATAATTCATCACAAATATTTTACATTTCACAGCTTTGTTCTGACACAAAACCGTGTCACATGACTGATGGCTAACAGTACAAAGGCATGGCTACAATGTAAAAGGCAGCACAAAGAGATACTTCAGCCATGTTTCAATACACGTTGCAGTTAAAGGCAGCAGGAACTTGAGCTCTTTTAAAACATGATGAACTTCTGTGGCAATCATACTCTCGTCATACAATCAATCACTTTGTATTCTACACCCCAAAATTAAGTTTCTGTCTACGTCAAGAGGTAGTTACATCCAACATGTTCATACCTGACATTTGCCTCAATTAATCAGGTAGTGGTAATGTCCCGCGGTTCAAAGCCATTTATGAATTTACTCATTTTTTTAGTTGGCAGATTAATTAGCTGATGATTTGGAAGTGACTTTAATATGTCCTTAAGGGTCCAGATCTGCTCATCTTTACTCATGCTGTCTAAGTATTTTAAGTGTTTACATTCTAACAGCTGACTTCATATACATCCGTGTCTGGCTTGTTGGTGATCTCAGGACATGAACGGCAAGCAGGACAGACAGGAAGCCCTGGGCAGGATGGGCAGGTCGGGTATCTTGGTCGTTTAAAGCTGAACAGCAGAGCACTGCCTCCCAGCACCTGCAAACACGCACCCAGCCACCCAAAGTAGAGCGAGCCGGCTGGACGCAGGCTGAGTTGGGGGAACCTGGGGTTGTTGATCCCCTGACTTGGATCTGCCATCCCCAGTCTTGCAAGGTTGTGGGTGTACACCCCGAGTGCAGTCAGGCTTAGCAGCCCGGCCATCACCACCAGGAGTCCGCCTGTAGCTGCTACACCTCTCAGAGGGATGTCTGTCCAACACCGGACCCCGATACATGCCAGAACAATGCCGGTGCTGCACAGGAACAACGAGGTCAGGATCAAACCTTGTGCCAGGCGAACCCTCCGGTCTCTCTGATATGGACCTGCCACAGGCCAGCACTGCTTCAGCTCCGAGTGCTCCACCTGCAGGCAACTCTCCCAAAGTCCATCAGAGCGTAGAAGGAGCAGCTCCGCCACTGACCCGGACTTGACCCCCATCCCTTGACCTTTCACTCCTAACCGAAGAAGTGACCCCGAGCCTGCCATCCCAAGACGTGTCTGTCCTTCTCTCCACTGAGGAGTGATGGCGGCAGTGAAGACGAGGACCAATCCCAAAGGGGAAAAGACAATCCCCATCACCATGGAAGATGGAGTGTGCATTATAAGTGGTGCAACCCTGGTTATTTACGGAAACTGTTAAGATATATTACTTATTAGTCCAAATAAAACATACCAGCTGCACAGTACCTGTCCTCAATGTGCTTTACAGTAACGGAGAGTATTTATCAAAAGAAAGAAAGCTGCTTGTAAATGTCAAATGTCAGTGTCATGGGACCCCTCAGAACAGTGTGGATCTGTTCAAAAAGCATAAGATAACTCCATTGTGATGATGATGAAGACACAATCTCTTTGTCTGTTGTTTCTCAGTGTTTACAGAATAAAATCAAGTCACAAATGTCTTCTTTGACCAGACGCTGCCGAAAGTCTGTAAAGAAACAAAGAATGTAAAACTTTCCTTCACATGAAGGTATAATTCAGCTTTAGCAAAAGCTAAGAGAGTCAGTACAATGATACTGTAAAAGTTCAATTGCCGTAGTAAAATGAAAGTTTGTCCCTTACCTATTTGTCGGAAATCTCCTCCCTTTCAGCTGCAGAGTCTTTATTGTGACTGTCTTACTGTGACGAGAGAGAAAGATTCCATCAGAGAGCGTAGTGCACGTCAGGTCAAAGTGATGGAAGAGATGGAGAAATATAAGAAATAACAGAAGTGTGAAGTGGTGCAGAGACAAGCGCTCCACCAGCGGGAGAAAACAGAAGGAAATTTGGCTTCACTGCTCCAGTGCTGGACAGGAAAAGACTGAACGGTTAGCCTGTCTTGTCTCTGTTGCTAGGATACGATAACCTGGCCAATCTCAACATGACAGTGTGTACGTGTGTGGATTTATTCATCACAAGACCTAGTTAGACCTGATTGCCTTGAGCACACAAATGAAAAAGACCTGTTCACTGCCACCTGTGTGTGTGTGTGTGTGTGTGTGTGTGTGTGTGTGTGTGTGTGTGTGTGTGTGTGTGTGTGTGTGTGTGTGTGTGTGTGTGTGTGTGTGTGTGTGTGTGTGTGTGTGTGTGTGCGTGTGCGTGTTTGCGTGTGCATGTGCGTGTGTGTTGTTTTCTCAAAATCTGATAATTGATGGTCATTTATGACCTTGGAAGAATTCAGTTGGGTTAGTAATTATGTCAGGCGAGTGTCTGAATGCAGGCTGAGTCCATCCACAGTGTCTCTGTTAGAAGGGTAAGAGAGAAAGACACAATGCCCTTTGGGACAGAGACAAAACAACTTTAAGGCGTGTGTGACTTATGCAGACAAACACACACACACACACACACACACACACACACACACACACACACGCAGACAGACACACAACTCATAAAAACAAGCAGCCACACAATAGTAAAATCAAACCAACCTTTCTTCATTTTCCTCAACAGGTACATCAGACGTTTTAGTTTTTTCACCCTACTTTCCTTTTGAAAAAAAAAAAATATGATGACGACAGACCAATTAATAACTGTGTTTGAGTTTCTTTAAAACATAAAATTTACTACCTGCATTAAATTAAAACGAAGAAGTTAAAAATGAAAACTCAAATTAAAAAAGTTTCACGTGGTAGAATTACTCCTGTCTACTATCTAGGAAGTTCTGCCTTTAATAATGTAATGTCTGGAGGGCAGATTTACAAACTGCTGAGTTGTAATGACTGGAAAACTTGACACTGAAGAATTGTGTCCTTCCTACATAAAAAAGGCAACTAAAGTCACCTTTTTGTATCAAAAAACAATAAGTAGAAATAACACATTTGTAAAAAAACATAATTACAGCATAAAATATCGGCACAAAACCTGTGCTGGATTTAGTGTATGAACCCAAAAAAAGCATATATGTGACATATTGTCAAGGAATACAATAACTAATCTAACTAATTTACAAAGATTTGCTGTATGGAAGGGGTGGGAAATGTGTAAGCCAAATATCAGCTTGTTTTTGTTTTGCTGCACCATGGAGAGGATGATCAGCCTATATGAATTATATTTGTAAATTCAATCTAATTACAAATGGCAAATGCCACTGGAGGGATGATGAGATTTAGACTGATCCCCTTGAAGGTAATGGGAAATCTAATTTTGAAAGACAGACATTCAACCCAGCATATATTCATCTAGACAAGAAAGATTTACTGAACTATGCCGGTATACACATTAACAGAATTCACCGGAATATACACAAAGGATGAAATAGAATAGAAAACAAACACACACCTGTCGTCAACTGTCATGTGTGTCTAGAGTTATATGACAGCATGGTAATTAAAATATTATTTCCTGTTCTGCTACTTGATTTTATTGACCTGACAGGAAAGAGAGAAGATGACAAACACGAGGACGTAACACCTGACACAGATGCAAGGACGTCAACAGCTTCTCTGTTCCCACTTACATGGTGCTGGTTACTTACTCTGTTATCACTATGTAGAATAAACTAAATGATCATTTAAATCTACTGACTTCACCAAAATTGATTTGTTTTGATTGCTGAGATGGCACGTCGAGGGACGGTATGAAAATATCTGCAGAGAGGCACAACATTAAACAGGCTTGTCATGAATGGGAAATGATGAACATACTGTCGGGTTATTAATAGCCCCAATCACTTTCTTTAATGCAGGCACATTTCAAGCAAATACAAACACACACGCACACACACAGGTGCAGTCCATATACACAGTTACTTACCATTCAAGAGGGGTTGTTGGTGTCTCACTGCAGATCGCTGGCTGCCTCCCTGCTCCAATCTGAATGGCAACATGTTTCTCTCTCAGGCAGCAGATGGTGCAGCCACCTCTTCCTTATTCTTCCTCTCTCTTCCTTCCCATTTATCCTTGCTTCAGCCGTCTCCCCACCCGTCTCTGCCTCTGTTTGTCCTTGTGTCTGTCCCCGATTTTGTCTGTTTGCTTTGCTGCCTCCCCGGCTGTCTACCTCTCAGTCTCTTCTGTGTGTGTGTGTGTGTGTGTGTGTGTGTGTGTGTCTCACTCACTTGCTGAAGGATGTGTGTGTTATATCGAGGACACGAGTGCCTCCCTGCTTTTCCCTGCCAGTGTCACCAAATAGGGTAGTAGTGTTATATAGTGTTAATAGTGTTTCTGAACATGCCAACACAGCGCACAGAGTTGCGAGAAAACCAGAGAACGCAATTTGTTTTTTGTTTGTGTGTTCATATGACCTCCCTTCCTTAGCACACACTTACCCATACACAAAACAAAATGAGACCAAACCAATCTTTCACACAGATGGGATTCATGCTTTTGTTTGATTTGATAGAACTATTAGCTGTTTCTATATTGTCAATATGCACTCCACATTAAAAGACATGCACACTCACATGCACTCTAATCCTTATCTTTTGTTTGTTCCAGTGATAACTGAGCCTTGTTATGACTGGCTAGCTTTTCAATCAGATCTGTATGCGTAATAATGAGACAGCCACAAGACCTATTATGCATTTACTTTATTTTCTTACAAAAGAGGCAAGAATTGATTAATACAACCATAATTACCATGGTATAACAATGAAATGGGATACATGCTTGTTTTGAAATGACGCATAACGTACTGTAGGGTGGGGTGGAGGGTGGGGGGGATCCTACAACCTTTTACACACACATACACACGCATACTATAAAAGTCCTCTGGCGGGCCTCAAGGTTTGTGGGGGGGGGGGGCAGGAAATGTCCAGAACTTCGGACTAAAAAATGACCAATACAAACTATTGTGTGGTTTTATGGGTGGAAATGTCTGACTTTAGGTTCTGAATTAAACCCAGCATCTGGCCATTTTACTCGTGAAAGTAACAGGAACCTAAGGAAGATACTTATGGTATAAAACATCAATAGTTGTGGGTGAAAGGAACACACCATTCGCTTTTGTAGAAGGAATGATGGATTCATTAAAAGCAGCAAGAATAGCAACCTCTGAAAATGCTGAAAATACACTGTACACAAATTTTGTACAGCATTCCAAAAAACGCATTGAAATACATAGCAATTTGTGGAAAATGGATTGCAAAATGCACATGGCTAGTTTATAAAACACTGTTGTATTAAAATATATTTACACTATATATGTACAGGATGTTCATCATAATTGCTCTTACGTTACAATATTAAATTCAAATAACAAAATCATGGGGCGAGTGGTATTTACAACACAGAATTTTCTCTGTGTTTCATTTTCATCTGAAATTGGAAAAAAAAACTTGAGGTCTCTTCAGCCCAGTTCTCTTCTTGGTTTTGGCAGTCCGCAGCTTACATAGTCTTTGACTGAGCAGTGCTATTAGAGATGGTTTCAACCGGCAGCTGTAACATGTTACATCCTTCAGTGGAGCAGGCTGACTGGACGCTGGCTTTCATACTTCAATGAGGGTGACCTGGAACTGACCGCCGACGACCTCGGACATCTCAATGAGGAAGGCCGACTGGTTGGTGTAGTGTTCGATGATGTTGTCGTCCATGTTGACGAAGATCCTGACGAAAATATTGAAACAGGTAATTAAAAAATTGTCAGCAATCTTGAGGGAAATCTATCAGTGGTGCACAGAAAGTGGGCCAAATCAGATATATAAATAAAAAAACATGTTCTTTTTTAAATCTAAAACGCGCAAACTGGCTCTAAAAATGTGTCGTCTAACCCTAACCCTACTTTATCTCAAGTGTGACTTAAAGAGCAAGTTTGCCAGCTTTCTTTTGTTGATTAAACGCATCATGTCATTTGTTGGGAGGAAACACAGTGGCGCTTTGTCTCCTGTACTAGTAGGGGTAGCAAATAAGGTCACTCTCTCTCCATTCTCCCCAACACTTACACTATCCTTTAAGTCTGTAAGGCTTTAATGCCTGAGCTAAGCAGCGGCACATGCAGTCTGCCTGCAGGGACAGGGTTGATTGAAGACAAGAGCAAAAGAGGAGGGAGGGAATTGCGGGCAGAATGTAACTCAACCTGTTAGCTTGGCTGCTCCCCCTCAAAGTAATAGCTGCCAACAGCGAGCAGGAAGCAGCAGGAAAATCACCCAAAGGTGTTTCAGTCTCTGTTCTAAGAAAAGCCTTCTGATCTCCTCTGTTATTTTACAGGAGGCGACCCAGACTATTATCAGTTCGACAGCTACAGACTACGTGAGATGCAGTCAATGCATTAGGCCTATTCGGGAATTTCACTCATAAGACGTACCCTAGCAATGATAATGACTTTATAAGTAGATCTTTGGGAATCATCAGTCATCAAGAAAGGGGGTGTCTTTTTCATTACGATGGGAGTGCCACCTTTTGTCCTTGTGAGGAAATTAAAAACATTGAAGTCTTTTTTCTATCAATCCAAAGTGCCCCAATTCAGATGGGAAGTGCAGGAGAAGTGCAGCTCTCACAAACTCATCCAACCATCTCAATGTTTAGCTGATAGAAATGTGACACGTGTAAAAAAAGAAAAATAAGGGGACAACTTGATGGACAATCTTTAACTCACTGAGACCTCAGAACATTTTTACAATTCATTGTCTGTCTGGTTTTATTTTCTAAAAAAGCTTGTAAAACATCAACCCTGTTGTCTACAGTCAATCTATGAGCATCATTTTTTACAGGACAAAGTGGTCTACTAGAATATTTGTGCTGCAGTGAGGTCACTTGAATGTTAAAAATGGTTGTAACTCAAAGCTCAAAGCTTAACTCCACCAAAAAAAAACTTCCTGATGTTCCAATGAGGTTATGAAAACACATAAACAAAAGTACAACACCTGCCCATGACTCATCTGCAGGACTTTTGAAATCTTTTCATCCTGCCCTAGTCATTTGTCTTTTTTTTGGAGAAGCTCCAATTAACACATTCCAGGAGACCGAGCCAACTAACTTACCTACCCAGTCTGTCGACGTGAGCTTCCTTACAGGAAGATGAGATTAAAACCATAAACTAAGCCCGGGATTTATGCATGTCAGCCATGTCAGATCAAATTCTTTAATCCAACTAAGCCATTAAAAATTGAACAATAAGATACTCACCCTCTCTTGCATTTTTTGTAGATTTTTCCAATGGTGTCTTTTTGAATACCATACTTTCCTGACACCTGAGGAAGGAAAGGAATTGAGACGATGGTTAGAAAAAAAGACTTGAGACAATGTCCGGTAAAGTGAGTACGTTGTGAGCATGATGTGTGTTTGTAGGAAGGCAGCAACAAAAACAAGGTGGAAGTTTATCGCCTCCTCAGAAATCAGGTCAGACCATTTTGGAATGTGTTTGAAGTTAGAGTTTGTTACTTACAGCTTCCCGTAGGCCTGACAGTGTTGGCGTGTTGAGCATGAGCGCATCAAACACCTCTTCGGCGCATGTCCTCACGTACAGCAGAACTATTGGAACGCAAGAAAAGGAATAAAACTTTTAGCATAAAAAGACAAGGAAAGCTCAGTGGCTCATTAGTTATGTGACCTTTTTATATTGTTCATATTAGACTTAGTTTTCTATGAACCTTTTTGTGGGTCTGCTCTGTTGGCTTTTTTGTTGGTTGGAGAGCTAACCTGGTCTCTCTCTGGATACAGTCTCTTCCTAGAATTCCTAGGAAAACAGAACAGACATTCACATTAGACTTAAAAATCTAATGTGTTTATTCGAGAAAGAAAAAAGATGGTTGTGATGGACAACTGTTGTCGCCTTGTGTTTACTATGCTTACCTTTCGATCTCATCCATGGGAGTGGCCTAGAGAGACAAAGAGGAGACCACAGATCTGATTAGACTCCACTGAAAAAAGCATTGCGTGAAGTCACCTTTTCCATCATTGTCTGTGCGTAATACCTTCAAAAAGGAATGTTATCATTATTTTAGACTGCATTTACCATAACCTCAAACAACATAAGCGTGGACACTGATGGACAGAGATAGGACTATCCTACTGTACGCTTTATCGTACTGGCCAATCAAAGATGCCGTAGCCATTCATAACAGACTGCGGGGCATTGCATCATTATGTTATTTTGTAATCGCTGGTTTCTATATTTCTTCAGTTTTACTCACTGTAAATAAGCAAAGTTGAATCTAAATTAAATCTCTAGGTTTCCCTCTACACACACACTCTAATATATATTCCTGTAGTGTAGTATATTCAGTCCCACAGTTGGGAAAACTGGTCTGTCTCAACAGCACTCCCGCCTCACTGTTTATGCAAGTGTGTGTGTGTGTGTGTGTGTGTGTGTGTGTGTGTGTGTAAACACCCATAGCTTGATCTCAGCAGCGGTTTGTACTTGTGCCTGGTTTCGACTCCAATAAGCTCATCCAATCTCAAGTCTGTGTTTCGCCTCACTTTCAATGACACCATCCCCTCCCCTTCCCAACCCACTTTTCCCACTAAATACTTTCCCACAGTTTGTTCCTGTATCTCGCGTGCCTGTGCGACTGCCTGCAGGGATTCAGGGGTCGGGAACATGATTCACTCAAGACAGGAAACAAGGAGAGGAGAGGATAAAGTTAAAGAGGGACCTACCATGCGCTGTAAGCTTGAGAGGTGTGTTTCTGGAATGAAGAGAACTGGCTGGGTGATGTGGTCATCCAGGGTTTGGAAGAAGGTACATTCACTGCCCATTGAGCTGCTCACTAAAGACTTGTGGGCTGAAAAACAAAAGCAGGAAGTTAGAATACACTCTCTAAGACTGTGTTTGTACACTGTATGTCAATCGGAGGATGACATTATCTTCAAGATGGGCTGTCTGCAACACTCACTGTTAGCATTGGTCTTTTCCCTCCTTTTGCTTTTCTTCCTCTCTTCATCACGCATCTTCCTCTCTGCACCCTGAGGACACACGATCACATGATTACAATTATGGCTTTGACTCCACAAATCCTGGATGTTTTTTTTGCCTAAGAAAAGGCGAATTAAGTGAAATGACGCAAGCGACGTACCTTATCGCAGAAAATCTTGACCTGGCAAGCAGCTCTGTGAAGGAGCTGGTTGGTTCCTGAGCTGAAGTCGTAAGTGTCAATCTGGAGGTTGAGAGGCAGGCCTTTCACTCCCTTCTGAGCGGAGAAGTCTGTGCTCAGGGAGTTGATGCCAATGTACACCTGTGGGAATGGGAGTAGGTATTTTAAGTCAGCATCATGTTTTCTGACCACTTACATCTTGTTCCATGTCAACTCTTAGATGCATATGTCCCGGAACGGTAGAGACATGATGCATACAAAGGGGGGGAAAGGGGGAGAATCCAGGGCCACTAGCTGCTCTCTCTGTTCTTTCCATTATGAAAAAGAGACCCCTGATATATCTTACTGTCTTCTTTTTTTTTAGACCTCTCTATCCACACATTTTCTGATAATTTCCCTTCATACTGTGTCTCTCCACCTGCAACAGGTTTGGTGGCCCCACCCAAGCACCTTTGGGCCACATAGAAGCTCAAATAAGCTGTCGTGGCTCTTGCCTGCTGTGGTGACAGGAGCCTCAGGGCCAAACACATTTCTGAGATTCCTCCCCTCCCTCCTCAGCCACTCCTTCTCTTCTCTGCCACCCTTTCCTACCTTTCCTCTCTCTTCTTCTAAATCTTCCACCTGTTCTGTTCCTTCACTTTTCAAAGAACTGGCCTAACGGAGACAGGTTATATAAAAAGCATGTCTGTGTGCTTCTGTGTGCGTGTGTTTACCTTCGCCTCTTCATTGGGGTTCCAAACAAACGAGAGAGCATTGAAGGCCACCTCTTCTATGTTGCTAACGCCGCTGAACACTTCTTTGTAGTCCGCTATAAAAGACCAAAAATATAAAAACACTTTTAATTATTTTCTAAACCTTTTCAGGTGTCTCATCAGGTAAAAATGGGGTGATTTTTTTATAATGTAATACAAAGTGAAGAAATCTTTCACATGGTGTAGGTATGTTTACAGGTGTACAGTGACTTTGGATTTTAAGATGTGGTGAACATACCAATGTCAATGACCCTCTGCTTGGCGGTTGGCTGACGTGCGTGCCAGTGATTCCAAAAGCGGAGCTGCATTTCTGGGCTCTTGTCATTCTCAAACACAGCCATCACAACTGTCTGAAGAAAGGTGACAAAAAAACAGATGATTCGATACTTTAAAAGCCTTCACCTTTCATTTATCACTCCAAATCACCCTTTTCTCACCACATTGTCAAGAGTTATTTGCAATGAGCGGGTGTGCGTTTGTGTATATTATATATTTATCCTCTAATTCGCTTGACAAAGAAAAGGTTTATCACCTATGTTTTAAAACCACACAACACCTCCTCCCCCCTCCACTCCCCTTTTTTTTCCACTCCGCTTGGGAGCTGAGCTCTATGGCCTCATCACACCACCGTAGGAATAAATTATACAGGGCAGGACGCTGTTGTTTTAATGGTACCACCCCAGTGCACAGGGTGTCAGCGGGGAATTAGTCACAGAGGAGCTGCCTCCAAGGGAGGGACAGATATTTAGGAAGGGTTGGCTTGGTGGCACGCAAAGAATTTATGTAATCATGGGCCCCGGGAAAAAAGCCTGAAGGGAAGGATGCTTCCAAGAACAATAGTCACCATTTTTAATGTTAAAAACCAAACAAAACAACGTAACCATGACTCACCTTGACTTTTGTGGCAGTGAGGCAAGCACTGCTGTCCACTCCCTGGAGAGTGATGGGGTAAAACTGGCCCTTGTTCAGGTAGACCATGGGCAGCTCACTGGACTTGTAAGAAGAAGCCAGAGGAGCTCCAAGGGAAAACTGAAACTCACTCCTGAATGTCTCTATTGGGGAGCCGGTGTACGAGCCCGAATAGACCGGGCTGGACCGGTTTTCAGGGAAGGGATCAGTGTAGGAAGGAGTCTGAAATTCACAAAATGACATTTGTTAATAAAAGGAACATGGTAGAGGCCTAGAGAGAGACATGCCAAATAGAAGACACAGGAAACAGGGTTCAACTTTTTAATATTGACGCTAAACATACCCCAGGGTTTTGGTCGGTGAAAGCGCCAGTCTCTGGCCACTTCTGCAGCAGGGAATCAAAGATGATATTGAGTTCCTGCTTGTCGTAAGTGTCCGCCACAACGCTGGTCAGCGTGGCATATGTGTCTGAGGGGGTGGCAACAGAAATGGGCATGGAGGCAATCTGCTTGGATCCCAAGACATCACATTGGGGGTGGCTTAAGGAAACACTATCAGGAAGGATCTTCATGACGTTGGCGGACGCTTCCAACGAAACAAGCTCATTGGTGTTGGTTGGAGTCCTGGCAAGGTTGGAAAAAAGAGTAAGTAGACGATTAATTACAAACAGGAAAGCGTGACTGTAAAACTCCACCCAGGTACCAAGAGAGCAAGGAATCAAACAACTTTAAGGTGACAGACTGTATTATGCATTGCATACCCTTGCGGGCAGCCTGTGCAAACGTATAACACATCTTGTGTCCAAATTCACTCAACACACACAGAGCTACTGCGAGGTGAACCCGCAGAAAGACACGGTTTGAGTCTGGGTGGGTACTATTTGTCTGTTAATCCATCTTGCGTTTGAGTTTCTCTGTTCAAAATGTTTGAGGGGACAACACTGCGCCCCGACAATGGCCATTTCTCACCCTGGGGGGTGGGAACAACTGCCTGTCTGCTTGTTGTGAAATTCTTTAAGCAAGACAGTGATGATGATAGAGAGAGGATAGATGGATGGAAGGACTGGAGAGGTAGACAATAATCCCCCTGACTATGTTTGACTTGGGGATTACTCACTCACCTGTTTATGGTCTCCTAAAGCCCTGCCTTTCTCTTTCTGTTTCAACACTCTCTCTAATGCGTTTTATTCAGTTACAACAGAGAATGGAAATGATAGGGTAATCATGCAGCTCCTCCTCAAAATGAGTGTTAAATTAAAAGTCACGTATCAATCATGGCTTGTATCAATCATGTAACATATGCTAAAGACTGATTTAACAGCAACTGTTTGGTGAACTTGTGTCTTACCTCTCAATTTTGCAGATGTTGCCAGTGCGGTTGCAGGGAATTTTCTGCTCTTTCTGGCTCTGGAAAAATAAAAATAAATGAAGTTTTATAAAAAGTTGTCAAAGTGAGAAAGCAGGAATTAATCTTGAGGTTAACATTGAGTTAAGTTTGCTTAATTCTACATTATTTACCTTGCACTGTTCATAAAGCATGGTTAAAGCTGCCAGGTCGTCTCCTGGGTGGAGTCTGTTTTTGGAGTGGTTCTGCTCGGGGACAGGGCTCTCCAGGTAAGGCCAGGAGTCCATGACGTAGTTATTGTTACGGTTATAGTTGAAGTTCTCACTTTGAAAGACCAGTCCCAGAGTCCTGCACAGAGGAGAAAAGAGTCACAAATTACTGATTAGATTGACCGCTTGATTAACGAATCAAAATATACGGTGCACAGAAAAAAAAAGCACTGTAAAAATGTGGAATTATCTATTGGTCCAAAGGGAATTAAACACATTCAAGTAATTGAAATGCTTATTTGATACATAGGGTTTGACAGAGCGAGAGGAAGCTTGAGTTTAACAACAGCAGCCTAGGGGCACTGCACGTACTTGCCCCTGAGCATTGATGGTTTCGATTGCAAAACCACAGAGCGGAGTAACATCCCTCAAAAGCAGGGGTGTCATAAAGGTTTAAAAAGCCAAGGGCCACCCACAAAAACCTCTTGCACCACTTCCCCTCAAATACACACAGTGCTGTGTGGTTTCTGGATTTGTGAAAAGACAAAAAAATACATTCTTGAATCCTGCATGAACTCTCTTACTTGCATAGTCCTAAAAAATGACAACACAGTTTTCTTACACAACGGGTGAGCTCTGGCTTTTGTATCCCAAAAAATAAAAAGGGGGTTGAGGGGGGATTCAGAGGATTGGATTTGTTTGTAAAGACTCGCAGTAACACTGGATTGTAAATATGCTGCCTACCAGGATAATCCGCCTTTAGTTTGTCTGAAGTAGCTAATGAGCAAATAGCTGCAGTTTACTCTAGATAAACAGCTAATTAAATGTGCTGACGGGAGGGAAAGACCACAGGTGTTCAAAACCACAACAGAACCACAGCTTAAAGAGAAATCCAGTTATTTCTCACAAGGATTAACGGAAGAGTGTTCAATAAAGCATTTTAACCGCACCTGGAAAACTAGGAATATTGTATTTGAGCATGAAATGCTGTACATTTTGTTTTGACACCTGATTATAACTTTAGTTTGTCTCTGTCCTTGATATTTCAGCAACTGAACATTACAAATACTAAAACCAACCTCACACACCTGCTCTAAGATGCACCAGTCTCTCCCTCTTGCACCCAGCAGCTTCAGTAAACTCCATTAGTTACTCTTCATTTTCCCTAAAACCAGCCGAGTATGGATGTTTTTACACAGACGCAGAGGAGGGGTTGGGGGGGCTTGTGTCTAGGGTTTCCCCATTATGTAATTCAATGCATTACATGTTGTCATTGCCCTCTGTCTGTGTCCAACACCTCAAGAGGAGATTCTTATTTCCCATTCTCCTTTTGTGCTCTGTGGCCCCTTGGTTATTGACAACACAAGCCGAAACAGACCCACTACAGCCACAGACCCAACTGTGTGTGTGTGTGTGTGTGTGTGTGTGTGTGTGTGTGTGTGTGTGTGTGTGTGTCTGTTAAAACTATCCATATCAACTTCCACTGCAAAACACCAGTTTCTTAAAACAGGGATCTTTCACCTGGGGGTCTCATTGAAAATATGAAGAAGGGGGGGAGACAGACAGAAACCCCTGTTTTACTGCATTACACAAAGTCCATGTGAAAATGTATTATCTTTGGGAAATGAAAATCCCAAAAAAGCCCACATTATAAGCAACAATATGAAAATAATGTCCTCACAACACTTACTCAGTCTCTTTGGTCATGTCTTCAATCCAAGTCAGCTGGAATAGGATCCTTTAATTTCAACTCTCTGCTGTTTGTGAAGCTCCTCTTTCTCTGAGTCAGTCAGTCGATCAGTGTAGCAGAGAAGAGCAGCAACACACAGATGAGTCAAGTGTTGTGATTCCCTCTGAACGGGCCAAGATTTATTTCATCCAAGCGGAGAGTTTCCCTCTTCTCTCTGATTGGCTGAGAGGAGTGAAACAGGTGTCTGATAGGACAGGTGTAGGATCATTAACTCTTCCCTGGCTGGTAGAGAAACTGGCCATACATGTGCATGAGTGTGTGCAGCCAAGAGAGCACTTTGCAAGACAATCAAAGGCAGGAGCGTTTCGAGGCTCATTATCATACCCAATAAAAGAGTGAGATTGGGGATCCCAGAGGTGTGAAAACTTTGGTAATGACCTGGAACTCAGCTTTAACATGTTAATACTTTTTTCAGTATCATTTTTCACTCTCCCCCCTTTATTTCCATGTCGTACACAGGTTTTGGTTTCTTTCTCTTCTGGGGATCAAAGATGCAAAAATGGATACTTTAGAGAGGTGGGCTTAAGGGAAAGCTGTTTAATAAATGTTTAAAAGTTTTTCAACCAAATTAAAGTGGACAAATTACAAGAAATCAAGATTTTGTGCATTTAGAATTCAAACTGAAAAAAGCATGAACACCTAATGTGAGTTATTTCTTGAATGTAAAATTATGCCAATGCCGTCAATTCTTAAACTGCATTATAAAGTTTTGCTTTTTAATCAATACATTTGAATTTACACAATAACACAGCGAGATACAGTATGCACACACAAGATTTACTCTCTAATTTCTCGAATTACTCTAATTTAATTAATGCTAATAATTACCCAGTCTAATCACAACCACTTTAGCTGCGCAGTACTTGAAATTTACTGATGCTGAAACCTATGCTTAAATAAAAGAAATAGCAATATCACAATTTACAAACCCTGCATTCACAAAAGTAGAGATATGGTTTATTTATTTATTATCATGTGTACTATATTATTAGGTTTTTATTGTTATTGATGCATTTATAAAACAATTTAATCTTTCAATTGGTCCAGCTGGAGCAAATTTTAACTACTTATTATAGTGTTTATATGGTTCTATAACAATAATTTTATATGTTGATGATGTTTTGGTGTAAAAACAAGTGGTGGAGTTGAAAGCACATTATCTATTTAATATACCATATTTAATTCAGAAAACAAGCCTTGGAAATGAGTGGAGGCAGATTTTAAGTCTACATGACTATAATGTTCCCTTTCACAATGACTCCACAGTAAACACATGTGAATGCACGCAAGCTGGCACGCACGCATGCACTCACACACACACACACACACACACACACACACACACACACACACACACACACACACACACACACACACACACACACACACACAACCACACACACATACACAACCACACACACACATCCCAGGAAGGAAAGCCAAAGCTCACAACTCTTGCTATCACAGAATCCAAAAGCAGTGAGGCTTGTAAGGTGTTCACATCAGTCAGGGATATTATCTTCCACCCACACATTGGTGCACACTTACACAAACACACACACACACACAAATGAACGGATAGACAGCGACATGCATGTCGCTGTCTATCCGTTGTGTTTGTGGTAGTGTGTGTGTGTGTGTGTGTGTGTGTGTGTATGTGTGTGTGTGAGCACTTCATGCGGCTGCCACCTGAGGGAATCTGGCATGGTAACACAAGGGTGCGTGCTGTGCAGTCTGCCCACACACTCACACACACCCTCATAAAGATAACAAAGACATCAACACAAAACCACAAGGGCAAGTTGCCATCGAATAGGAAGAGTAAGAGAAAGAAGCAAGACTCTCTGCATAGGGCACACCTTCATTACTCCACAGTGTATGTCCTTAAAGTACATCTGCACTATTCAAATGAATTAAAGTAATTCAAGCTCCAGCATTGTCTACTACCAACTTTTCCAAATGTGGTTGACTGAATGCATTTGTTTACATACCTCATTTGTACATATATGTTTTACCAAATAGTGTAAAAAACAAAGGAGAATAAGTTTTAAATGAGGGAGAAAAGTAGTGAAAGAGGATGGATGCAGTAACATAAATCTGGGGGAACCTCTCTTTCACTTTTCACCCGCTCGTTGAGGGTGTGAACGGTTTGCTTGTGGTTTCTTTCTCTATCACACCATCTTTCTTAAATGTTCTCTATCTGTCTCTCATTAGTGCTGAGAGATTAACACATGTTAAATGTTAAACACTTCTATTCTCACTTCAGTCTTTTTGTTTCTATCTCTGCACAACAACCACAGAAAAAAATCCCAGAAGGCCCTCATGCCCACAACCAACCAACCAACCAGATGTCGTACTATGTTCTTGGAAACAAAATAAACTGCTCTGCACTTGCAACTTGCAATGAAGTACAAGCAGAAACTGGAAAATACTCAACTGTTAACATGGGCAGCAAGTTCTAAAATGCACGTTAAGTCAAACGTTAATGCTAAAAACATACGAATCAATTTAATCATGAATGGGACATTTTATGATGTAGTTGGGATAAAAAAAAAAAAAAAATCAATGGAAAATTTCCCCCAAAAAATTTCTAAAATTAACTATGTAATTTTGTACTATGTATAAGGAAAGCGGAACCAATATTCAAATACTTATCAATGTAAATGTATTGTTGAAATACATTTACTTAATAGAAAATATTTAGCTGAAGCACAGCCAGTCAACTGAACATGCAATATATATATACTGTATATATACTCCAATGATAACTGATGAATGATCATGATCCATGAAGGCAATCCTTTATATTCTATTAATTATAATTATTATTATTATAATTATTATATAATTACTTCTAAATCACATTATTATTTCCAGGAACCTTACAAGGAAACCATAAGGAAGTTATGAAACTGTAATTTGGTGATTAAGTTTGCTGAACACATACCTGCTTATAATATGAGAACACTGTTTCCTGAAATATATCTGTGCACGGGAAGTCAAGTCAAGCTTCTGTTGGGTCTGTAGGTTTTCCCATGTTGCTACTACTACTACTACTACTACTACTACTACTACACCTTTATGGGTAGTTTAAAAACAGAGTTTGCTAATGCACTTCTACATCAAATATCAAATACATCTAAAAATCTTCTCTTGAGTGTTGAACTTTTCATGTTTCAATTGTGTGAAAGTGTAAATGCTCCCTAGAGATCTCTGGCCCAATCCAAAACAGAACGAACGATGGGGAAATGGAAGATGAATAGGTGTCACAAGATGTTCAAACGACTGCCTTTCAAAGCCTTGAAACTCACCCCTTGGAAACCGAGACCATTGGTTCTTTGGTCAGTTGTGTGACTTTGTGTGTGTGTGTGTGTGTGTGTGTGTGTGTGTGTCAGCACACAGCCATGCATGGTCGCATACTAACAGAGGTCAACGCTGGCTCTACGCACGACTGCTGCTGAGAAGAAGCTCTCTCATCACCTCTCTCCTCCCATTATACTTCTCTTTCTCTTTTTCCTGTCTTCCATTGACTCTTCCTTTCACCTACTTTTCCTGTTCCTTCTTACCCTGTCGACCACTAAATGTCATCCCGCTCTTACAGCTTGAGAACATTGTCATCATGACTCAAACCCTAAGCATAAAGTACTGTACATGCCAACTTAAAATCTTAAATAATGAGTCAAGTGAGGTGCAAACTAATGGAAAAAAATGGATTCTTTTCTCTCTTTTAGCTGCTGATTCTTTTCATCAACTCTTACACATATCTCTTTATCTCTTTCTCTACCTCTCCATCAGCTCTTAGGCCTGGATTGTCATGGAGGAATTTGTGCTGAGGGTTGACAGAGATATGAAGAGCCCAGGGCATGTTACTCTCTATCTGCTCCTCACATTGGGAAACCAGTGGGGCACCTGTTATTATAAAGCACTGGCATGTTAACTGTTAGGCTTCCTGTTTCCCAATAACGCTCCTTCTTCCTGAACTACCTTGCGTTTTCACCTTTACTCACTATGTTCTGCGACAACACATCCTCATGCCTAAACAACATAAAAGGGCGATTTCCTGAAACAATACATAAGACCATTCTATTTACTGCCACATGGTGGCGGTTTCATGTAAAAGTAGTCATGTGACTGTTCTATTTAATGTACAGTACCTAGCACAGATTTTAACGCCTAGTAAACACTGTAAACCGGAACTACAGTTAAGTTTAAGCAACCAAAATACTAAGCAGTAAGTAAGACCTCAGGGATTGGCTTAAGTTGACTTTTAGTTTCACACCGGACACAAACCCCGGCCTTTGATTGAAAATTCAGAGTTTGACTGATGCATCACCCCAACCTACCTTTCTTTCCAATTTCCCGGTTATACCTTGTCACCACACTTCCTTGTTTGCTCTCGCGATAATTACTACAGTCACATGTGGTCACAGCCTGGCAAGAAACTTAATTATATGTCGTTATGAGCTGCTTTTATAATCGACTTTCATTTTCTGGGCGAGGAGGACCGGTCTGCGGATATTCATTTTAATTAAGATTAGTAAACAAATGTATGTTATAACTGAGGAAGTTAAAAGAATTTCACGTGTCTGTCAAAAATCTTAATTCATTTTCCATACTGAGGATCCAAGATGTCCACGCAGCTCTCAGGACAGTCAAACTGTTGCAGTCTTGCAGAATACACTGAATATAAATCTACAGTATATTTGAACATGTTCTGTGCGTTTTTTCTTGGCAAAGCAGTTTTAAGGGGGAAGTGGATTGCGTTATAGCTCTGAAACAAGCACACACAGATGGAGCGGAGCAGAAAACAATGCTTCTATTTCTGTTCTACAGACAGTACTAGTACTACTACTAATTTCTATTAATTGCAGGTAGATAGCATCTAAAAGATAGCATCTAAATATATTTACTTCATTACTATATATAAATACAATTCAGAGGTACTTTATTTGAGTATATTTATTTTTTGCTACTTCTACTCCACTAACTTTCAGAGAGACATGTGCTATATTTATCTGACAGCAGCAGTTACTTTGCAGATAATTCAACACACAAAACTTCTAAAATACTACATCATCATTTATATCATTACCTATAATGAGTACTTTAATTTGTTTAATTCTTAAAGTACATTTTGCTGAAAATACTTGTGTATTTTAGTAAGTAAGATTTTGGATGCAGTGTTTTAGCTTGTAACAGAGCATTTTTACATTGTTATACTGCCACTGAAGTATAATGATCTAAATCCTTCTTTCATCACTGTCAACCGCTTTAATCATTTGGTTCTCATTGCTGTGATGTTACTTGGTATCATTTTTATTCCGTCACGTTTGGATGCAAAGGCCTATTGTCCATGCAGCTGGTGCTTTAAGCATAACAGGCTCTGGTTTGCTAAACCAAAGGATGCTTTTGACAGTTAAATAAGCTCCGTGTTTTGAGCGCTGTGTGTTCCGCTGAGGTCTGTGTGCAGCCCGGTCACCGAGTGTTTGCATGATATGTTGACCTATGCCAGGAGCTCTGAGCTCCTCAGAGCTGTGATACAGTGTGCATGGTGAGACCTCT
The DNA here is from genome assembly GCF_008692095.1 of Etheostoma spectabile. NCBI lineage: Eukaryota > Metazoa > Chordata > Actinopteri > Perciformes > Percidae > Etheostoma > Etheostoma spectabile. Next base: position 7,270,850 of record NC_045752.1, read on the forward strand.
TTAGCAGAATCCAGCTGTCACTTTGTTTGGCCTGGGCTAGAGAGGCTCCAAGAGTCTGGACAGACTCTCTCACCCCCCACCTCATCAGCCCCACTCCTTTTTAATATTCCACCCACCAGCCAGCAGCAGCCACTCCTAGAAACTCCACATTGCCCTGAGTGCAGGATCAGGGCTGGGGGGGTGTAAGAATGAGGGAAGATGGTAGAATTGGGAGGTAAGGAGGTGTCAGAAGGACCATGAATAAGCAGCAGACTGATGGTAATGTTGGAAAGGATGGGACAGGAGATAAAATTAGGACAGGGAGGATCACTGGCAGAGTTTTGGAGCTCTACAGCCACTTCAAAGTTTCAACACTTTGGCATTTGCATGTTGGCTATTAGGACACTAAACACCCTGGGCAAGGGGAAGCTGCAGAGGAGCATGGTTGCGTTACTCAATATGAATGAATATCTCTGAGCTTTGTTTGAGGGCAAAGTAGCTACAATGGGATTTTTCAGGAAGGCAAGGCAAGGCAAGGCCGATTTATTGAAGCACATTTCAGCAACAAGGCAATTCAAAGTGCTTTACACAAAAATCAGTTGAACGATAAAACACAAGTAAAAACAGTTAAAAACACAAGCATTAAAAACCGGTAAAACACATGAATAGACAGAAAAACAAAGAGAACATAAAACACAAGAATAAAATTTACAGTGCAGCATAAGAAATTTAAAGAAATGATTAGTCATTTAAAGAAAGGCAGCATCAAATAGAAAGGTCTTCAGCCTTGATTTAAAAGAACTGAGAGTAGAGCGGATCTACAGTTTCTGGGAGTTTATTCCAGATATGAGGAGCATAGAAACTGAAAGCTGCTTCACCCGTTTAGTTCTGACTCTGGGGACAGAAAGCAGACCTGTCCCAGATGACCTGAGAGGTCTGGGTGGTTCATAGTGTAGAGCAGATCAGAAATATATTTGGACCTAAACCGTTAAGTGATTTAAACTAGCAAGAGTACTTTGAAATCAATTCTTTGAGACACAGGAAGCCAGTGTAAAGACTTCAGAACTGGAGTGATGTGATCCAGTCTCTTGGTCTTAGTGAGGACTCGAGCAGCAGCGTTCTGAATCAGCTGCAGCTGTCTGATTGATTTTTAGGGAGACTGTAAAGACCCCGTTACAGTAGTCAAGTCTACTGAAGATAAGGCATGGACAAGTTTTTCCAAATCCTGTTGACACATAAGTCCTTTAACCCTTGATATTCTTAGGTGATAGTAGGCTGACTTTGTAATTGTCTTAATGGGCTGTTAAAGTTCAGGTCTGAGTCCATGACTACACCAAGATTTCTGGCTTTGTCTGTGTTTTTAAACATGTGTTTGAAGCTGAGCGAGACTTTAATCGTTCCTCTCTTGCTCCAAAAACAACCACCTCAGTTTTTCCTTCATTTAATTTCAGAAAGTTCTGGCACATCCAGCCGTTATTTGTTCGATGCACTTAGTCAGTTTGTATTGGACTATAGTCCCCTGGCGATAAGGTTATGTAAATTTGGTGTCGTCGCCAAACTATGGTAACTTATTTTGTTTTTCTCCATAATCGAGCCAGTGGAAGCATGTAGATGTTAAACAGAAGAGGCCCCAGAATGGAGCCTTGCGGAACTCCGCACGTCATATTTGTACGCTCAGATGCATAATTACCTATAGACACAAAGTAATCCTATTCTTTAGGTAGGATTCAAACCAGTTTAGTACTGAGCCAGAAAGGCAAGCAGTTTTCCAATCGGTCTAGTAGTATATCGTGGTCGACCGTGTCAATGCAGCACTGAGATCAAGTAATAATAAGATTGAATTTTGCCATTATCTGTGTTAAGGTGGATGTCATTAAAGACTTTGACAAGAGCCTTTCAGTGCTGGGTGTGGTCGGAAACCAGCTGAAAGGTATCAAAACTGTTGCTTAGTGACAAGAATGGTTGAGTGTTGAAAGACTACTTTTTCAATGATTTTACTTAAAAACGGAAGGTTTGATATTGGCCTATAGTGAGATTAGTGACTTGTTAGGTTGTTCTTTTTAAGAGTGGCTTGATACTGCAGTTTCAGGCCTGTGGAAAGATACCTGAAAGAAGAGATGTGTTCACAATCTGTAGAAGATCAGAAGTCAAACAATTGGAACATTTTTGAAAGTCCGTTGGTAGAATATCAAGGCAACAGGTCGAGGTTTTCAGATGTTGAATAATGTCCTCCAGGTTTGTATGGTTGATCGTGTGATTCTGTCATATTGGAAAATATTTTTGCTTGAACACTGTGACAACACATATCCTGGACTTGATATGGAGGCACTGACTGTTTGTTAATCTTTTGAATTTGTCTTTGAAGAAGGAGGCAAAGTCATTGCAGGCCTTGTAGATAAGTTCAGATGCTACTGGTACTGGGGGTTTGTTAACCTATCAACAGTAGCAAACAAAGCACGGGAATTATTATTGTTTCTAGAGATATATCAGAGAAAAAGGACCTTCTTGCATTCCTCAGTTCCAAATTATAAATGCGAAGTCTCTCTTTATAGGAGTTATAATGGACCAGGAGATTTGTTTTCGCCACCTTCGTTCAGCTTTCCTACACTCTCTTTTTTGTTCTCACCAGTAGGACATCTCCATGGAGATCTTTTCTTACCAGATAACTTGACCTAGTGGGAGCAATGGCATCAATAACATTTGTGATTTTACAGTTGAAATTATCTACAAGCTCACGATGATAGCCCAGAAGGGCTGGTGTGGAGGAGAAAAGCTGATAATGTGTCACTGGTGTTTTCAGTGATATACCGTTTTCTGATTATCTTTGTTTGGACACTTTTGGGCACAGAGATAGTGCCGTTAAAGAAAACACAGGAATGATTGAGAGAGCACGTCAGTCACCACAACCTTGGAAATGTTCAGACCTTGGGACAATCAAGTCCAGAGTGTGCCCCTTATTGTGGGTGGGCTCCGTCACATGCTGAGTCAGTCCATAGTTCTCAAAAACACAACACAGCTCTTTTGTCCCTGTCCTGGGGGCTGTCAACATGAATGTTAAAATCACCGCAATGATACACAATCAAAGTTAATGCAGATAATAGACAGCAGTTCAGTGAAGTCATCAATGAAGGTTGACCAATATTTAGGTGGCCTGTAGATATTTAGAAACATCGCTGGAGGAAGATCTTAATGAAGAGCAACATATTCAAAAGAAACAAAATTTCATAACATATTTGCGTACAGTGGAATGAGTCATTAAACAAAATGGCGACTCCACCTCCTTTCTTATTCACTCTATTCTCACTCTAAAACTGAAGTTAGGGGGAGCTGACTCGATGAGAACAGCAGCGCTGTTATTATGGTCTAACCAGGTTTCAGTTAAAACATAAAATCTAGAGTGGCTTAGTAATAAAATCATTGATTAAAAATGATTTTCCTGCCAAAGACCTGACGTTTAGTAAGGCTAGGTTTAGTGTGTTTTCATTTTGGGACAGGCTGTAGCTGACGAGGAATGGATGCTAAATTTGCTAAGTTTGCAGTTAAGTGTTTATCACCATTCTTTTCTATTACCTATCACACAGAAATTGAGGAAGAATTGAATCCACAGGGCCGCGGCTTGTCTTGAAAAGAGTCATTAGTATCACTAGTCCTGCAGCCAAGGCCGGCACATATCAGATAGTGCTTGCCAGATTTTGACACAAGCGTCCTTATCAGTCTGGGGGGAAGGAGTTTTCTGACATCTGGTAGTGGTGCTTGGCGTTTTACTTTTGCCGGGGTGTGCCATGGGGGTAGGAAGGGGTGCATAATTGATGGGGGAAATAAGGGAAAGGGTGTGTGGAGACATCAGTAGAGACAGCGATGAATCCTCAGAAGGTTCGGGGTTGGGAAGGTTTGAGGGGTGCTGGACGGGTGAAGAGGGGAGTGGAGGTTTCGTGTCTCTGCTCTCTGGTCTCCCATGGTCAAATCTTTGCACAGGCGGGGGCTGTGCTGGATCACTGCCGCACTTTGTTGTGTCTTCCTTTTGTTTTGTGACCTTGGCAGAAGGAGCAGATGTGTAGCGCAGAAAGTAAAGCAGATTAGAGGTGAACAGCTTTACTCCTGGCTTGTTAAGGGAAAGTCTATCTGCTTTAAAAAGATGTCTGCGCTCCCAGAAAATGTTTAAATTGTCAATGAACTTCAGAGAGTGGACGGTACATTCAGTTGAAAGCCATTTGTTTAGTCAACAGGGCTGAATCTCTCATCTCTCTCTGACTGAAGTATAGGACCCCTGATAAACACATTTGCGCTTAGGGGGGTGACTGTGTCAAGCAGTTCTAAAGTCCAGTTTCAGCAATACGACTGTTGCTACAACATCATTTGACCTATATGCAGAAAAATGTTCTTCACAGTTGGGTGTGCTGCCACGATATCTGGGATTTTTTGGGTCAAGTCAGACACCATGTCTTTGGGAAAACATAGTATTTTGGTGTTTTTACTGTTTTTTAAATCTTACAGCAGAGTCACCCACAATCAGGGTTTGAGGCCCAGTTGTTAGCTTTTTACTTTTGAATTGTCTCAGTCCTTACCTGCTGTGTGGTGATGAGACGCAGTCCGGTCATCAGATGACTGTCAGCGTCTTGCAGCAAGGAGCAAATCTGTTTACCAGTTGACACCAGGTTGTTGGGGGGATTTGTTGCTTATTTTCCCTTTTGCAGCTGTCCACGGCTGTGTCCTACTAGGTACAGGGGTTGAAGAGGCGCTCTGCCCAGATGATAATGCAGGCCAGCCGTCATATCACAAAAGTCAGGGCGCTGTGCCGGCGCGTTAGTCGTCCTCATTTCCCAGGAAAATGATTACTCTTAGGCTTCGCACCAGACAAGTTCCAGGGAGGACCGCCACTTGTGATTTATTACCAGTTCCATCCTGTTTCTTTGTAGTTGTTGGTGCTAATTAGCCGTGTGTAGCATACTCTGTCCATTGTTATGGGTCCATGGTAAAGTGGTGTCATTTCCAAAGATCCGTAACTTCCACGTTCACTTCTAGAAGGTGAACCTTGGTTTCCAGAAGTGCAATCTCTGAAGGAGTTTGTAGTAGTCTTCACGGAGAAAGGAGGCATCTTGCTGCTATTAGCTTTAGCTACAACACTGTAGGACAGTCTGAGCTATGGTAGGCCACGCTCACGCAGAAAAATTTAAAATATGGCAATAGCCTACTATGTCTACAAAAAATGTATAGTCCAGTGTTTTTGAAGTGTCCAAGGCCGCTGCTCATAGTTTCTCAGAGGAAAAGCACGATTTCAGCAAAAAATGCAGCAGAAGCAGGAGCAAGCAGCAAAGCGTCTGCACTGTAAGAAGCAGGAAGCAATCCAGGAGAGAAAATAATGAGTGTTGTTCCTGCAATTCAAACAATGTATTCAACACAAATGTGTGTCTTGTGCATGAAAAGTGAAAAAATGTTTTCTAAACATAAAAGTACGACATAAAGGAAAAATGAATACAACCATTTACTGTATGTGTCCGACAGAAATAAAGTAGCACGAACACTGTTGACTCAGTGCAATATATCCGGTATCATGTGCCCTTATCATTACATCTGTGCATCATTTTTCATTTGAGCAATTTTCAAAGTGCAATTTAATAATTTATGTGTAATTTATTGTATAATACTGTTTGCTATACTTTGTACACTTATCTATCTCTTTACACTTACCTATCTTTGCTTTTATCGTTGCTGTTGCAAACCGCAATTTCCCCACTATGGGACAAATAAAGGTTTTCTTATTTTATCTTATCTTATATTATCATAATGACATTATGATACATTTGCCATTAACTGATAATTGAGGTATTAATTAATGAATTTAACTTTGAGCTACCTAAACTTACTGTAATAAAACCCTGACCAAAGTTGTTTGCTTGCCTAAGATTAGCTTCTCATGTCACACGTTCAAATGCAATGTCAGTTGGCACAACCTTTTGAGAACAGAAGATATACCTCTATGTTTATTAAGATATGGCATTTTGCCTGCGGAAAATAAATGAAGCTTGAGCTTTGGATCTTCTGTTCTGTGGATACCTGTGCAACGACAAGCCTCTGAGAAATTTGAATTTGAATGCTCACCAAAGACTCTGGGAGAGACTCAGGTGGAATAAAAGTAAAGTTCACACTCATAGGGTCTTTTGAAGATTTTCCTCTTTGAAAAAGGTACTTTCATTAATTCTCTATTACTTCTGCATCAATACCCCGTGTCTATTCCTCCCTTTTTTTCAGCAGTGAGTTTGGTATGTAGGCCCAATCCAAACACATTGTGGAGAACCGTTTGTTTAAGAGAGTGGAAAGTCTGTTGACATAGTCTGTCATTCCTCCATAGTCTGTCATTTTATTTCTGTCTCAGACTATGTTTTTGTTTTTAGAGGATTGGTATGAACATAACTAAAAAGGGCCAGTAAAATAACAACCACTGTGGAATGACACATGGCTGAAAGCAGAACTCACAGACTTCAATTATGATCACTATTAGTATGCACTATTTGTATAAGCAAGTATGCAAACTTTTTCTTTTTCTTACATATATACACATGACATAGCCAATCATGCATGCATAAACAAACAAAAGTGGTGATAATCTTGTCTGTCACACAAGCCACACTCTCTCCATTCTGCCACACAAACTAACAGACAAATTAATGAAGTAACAACCATAAGACGGAAAAATCTGCCAAAAAACTCTGGGTGAGCTGATATTTAAAGAAACATAATCTCTGATATTGAACCAGTCATTTAAACTGCCAACATCTGATGTTTGATCCAAGAATAGGTAAATGGAAAGCTGAGAGCTGTGTGAGTGTGTTTGCGTTTTTAATAAAGACAGTAGAAGGTTGACACACAGGATGACATACACACACACACCCACACCCACACACACACACACACACACAATGCACACATATGAACCAAACTACTGAAATTAGGTAAAGGATGTGAAGAAGTTCCAACATCAAGATAAAAAAATCAAACTAAATGCATATGTTGAACACACACACACACACACACACACACACACACACACACACACACACACACACACACACACACACACACACACACACACACACACACACACACACACACACATGGTGTTTTGGCCACAGACAGATTGTGGTCCCACCCAAACAGAGAGCTTGTATTGGGCTCATCAGCATATCAGGTTTCATTCTGAACCCCTCAGGCCAGAGGTAGATAAAACTTCACTTCTGGATGACATTCTTATCTGCAGTAACACACAACTACAAAGAAATGTGCATAATTGCACTCTGGCTGGGTTGATGTAACATTCCCAACTAATAACATGCTTTAAAGAAGACATACATGCATATAAGCATACTAGTCTTGTAGTTATGTACAAAATGTAGGGCAGCTCCACCTGTTTCTAGTCTCTATGCTAAGCTAAGCTAAACAGTTGCTTGCTGTAGCTTAATATTTGCCATAAAGATATTTGTGTTTCTATCTTTTCAACTAACTCTTGGAAAGAAATAAACATATTTCACAAAATATCAAAACATATTGAAATGTACAGCTGACTATTCCCCAATGGACTAAAACATTTGAAACAACATATATATTTTAGATTTTTGATATTTTATGTTGTTATCTTATATTCTCATATTTTTTGTGTCAACGCTGTAAAGGGATCGCTTTAATCTCGTTGCACAAGTACCGTG
>NC_045752.1:7278538-7281856 GCF_008692095.1 Etheostoma spectabile
TAATGACAATAAAGGCATTCTATTCTATTATAGAATCGAGAAAGGCATGCCATAAAACGCATCCATCTCACTGTAACTCAAAGGTCTATAAAAAAATATCTACCCTGCTTAAATATTCTTTAGCTGTATCTCTGCCGTCTCAAATGACATTGTGAGTGAAAATGGACTAATTTTAATGCTAAATGAACTTCTGCAGGGGAGCTCACTGCGTCCTCGTAGCCTCAGGCCATCGACACCCTGGAGAAAAGCGGAGCCAGATATTTTGGTAAAAAATGTCCTGCAGGCAGTAATACTACACGCAGGCGCTGTAGGTTCACAGCAGATACAGTACAGCTCATATTCTCCACAAAGAGACATGTTAATGCTGGTTGGCATCACAACAATCTGTTCTTTATTTTCCACAAAATGGGAAACTGTTGCACTTAAAAGACAAAATGTTCAAGTGTTTCAATTGTTTTGTCCAAGTCAAATGTGGGTGAATTATATTTTTGGGTGTGTACCGGTCGTTGTGTGTGTACATGCAATCTGTTACATGTCAGGTTGCAGCGTCAGTGTGTATACAGACATCGTGCATGTTCACTTGCGTGTCAGAATCAAGTGGAAACTGTAGAATATGAGGCATCAGTGAGAAGGTGTTTCTGGGAAATGACACTCAATCACGAATGTGTGCAGATTTGATCAATTATTAGTCTTAACTGAAGCAGGAAATACTTCACAACATATCCTTTCCTTTCCCTAACGATAAACATCTCTCTCGTTCTTCCACCCTCCCATCGCCCCTTTCCTTCCCTCCTCCTCCTTCTCTTCCTCATCCACCCATCATCCTTCTCTGTCCCTCTTCTTGTATGGATGAGTGGTGATATTCCCGTGGGATAGTGGAGGAGGAGAGCTTTCCAGGGCCTGTTGCTTCATCATCCCAAATAAAGCAGGGAACATGTTCAGACCACCTCGCCCTGGGTTCAATGATGAAACCCTCAGACAGAAACTCATTTTTTGCAGTCATGCCCTCCTTGTACACACACATTCCCTCTTTTTTATGATGCCTTTTTACACTTCTTCACTGGCCTGCTATAATTACCTTCTTCCATCAGCCATCTTCTTCTTTTTATGTGCCTTTTACTGATTCTGTCCTTCCAGTTATTGTGCAATCTGTTAATGCTGTCATTTACAAGACAAACTAAATGTGTGGTTGTTGATATCAACTTTTCATCTACATTGCTTATAAGAGTTTGTCTACGTATTTCATCATCTCCAAAAAGGAAAACGAGTAGTATAATAAAGAATTTGATTCATTTTTCCATTGACTTTCACTCAGCAAGTCCCAGAGGGAAGAAAAAAATGCCATGTTCACCTGTGATACTTCCCCATAATCTATTTCTCTATCTCACCCTCCCTTTTCCTTTCTTCGTCTCGCGCCCAGTTTCAGTCTACATGTCTCGGCTTGTCAGAGTTTTAGAGGAATCACGCTTTCTTTTTTCTCTTCAATCCTCTGGAACAATCACAGCGTGCCCTGCTCAAGGGCCGCAGCAGGGTGCGCCCCATCGCAGAACAGGGAACAAGGAAGCTTGACGCATGGGTGACCTCTAGGCTTAGTCCACAAGTCTGTTTCCATAGAGATAAATGAATCTGTTTTTTACTGTAATAAGCTACAGTCTCTGTTATTTAATCTCATTGGGGCTTATTGTAGGAAGTTCATTCTTAAGTCAAAAGTTCATATCTTTGAGTCTAAAATAGACTTTTTTTCTTCTTTTTCTTTTTTTCTCAATATAAAGCCCTGACTCAAAAAGCTGTTGCTGCTAAATATTTAAAGGTCCAACATGTAATATATTTACAGGTAATAAATCCAAAAATGACCCCAGGGCATCATCAGATATTAAGGAAACATGCTAATAGTGTAGCATCCGTGGATTCTACACTAGTCCAAACAGCATTCTGTTATGGGAGAAAAACGTTTTCTTGTTTATTGGCATTTAATTACCAATCACAGTCATGAGCAATAGCAGATAACCGTAGTCTTCATAAATTGATTTAGAATTCCGACTCAAAGAAAGCAGAAGGTAACAGAAATCAGACTGAAAATATGGACATCTGGCAGAATTTCCGGCAGCAACGGAGCAATGCTGGAAATGGAATGTTGTGGATATAGAAGACTATGTTCAATCAGATGCAGATCAGCATTTTTATGTTAATGGAACATAGCATGTTATTAATCTCTCTAAATTGTAGACCAATTATTGCTGCAAACTGGATACATACTTTCTTGGAAAGTATCAAGGAAATGAATGTTCACATGAGTGATGCATCAACTAGTGCAAGAACTATGCCAACAGCAGATTGACTGAATAAAGGTGAAGTACTCTCAAAAATGTAGATCTCTCAAAACAACTTTACATTATAAATAAACTTATTATCACTAGTTATTATACCGACTTCTGACCATGATTACACAGACTGAAATGTTTTTATTTGAACATTTGAGACAATATTGGAATGTGAAATGGCCACATAAACAACATTCTCTAAATACCTTAAGTCCAGTCAAAAAGTATAGTATGTACAGTATACTAAACGTATAAGTATAGTATGGTTGTGTGCACATTGAGTTCCCAAAAACTGAACTAATTACCAGACTCAAAAGGCTATTTCTTTCAGTCTAAGGCAATGGCTTCATAAGTAATCAGTTAGTTTTTTTTAACTTGAAGTTCAGTAATTACCAACATGTGAATGGGAATGGGTGTGTAGGGATAAACAGCTTTAATGAAATACTGTATTAATTACACTAGGGTATTTCAGTTCATCTTTTTAAGTCATATCTGGCAGACACGCACCTGCTGTTGCATAACTTTAGTCGCTTCTGAAAGAGAATTCACCTGCCGTTGCAGAGGAGGGGATGAGAGAAAGGTAGAAAGGAGAAAGGAAGGAACAGAATGAATAGAGGAGGCCAGGAGAGAAAGCTATGCCATCAAGACAAATGCAGTTTGTCACCCCGTACAAACAAAACACAAATCAAGGCAGATGTGTGAATGGAAGACTGAAGAAGATGTGAGGAGGAGGAGGAGGAGGAGGAGGAGAAAAAAAGCTGAGTTGGGGGGTTTGTCAACTCCTGCAACTAGTTTAACCTGAATCCAAAGCTAACAAGATGTCGTGATTGCAGGGCGCTGAAAATATGAAGGAAGAACCAAAGACAACGGACAGAAAAAAAAGAAAATTAAACACAGGCTTTTGTTCACTCTGCTTGCCTCTCCTCAGGTTTCAGACAGACGAGAACTCTCTCTCTTGTTGACATAAACACACACACACACACACACACACACACAC
>NC_045752.1:7281866-7287229 GCF_008692095.1 Etheostoma spectabile
ACACACACACACACACACACACACACACACATAAACAGATACACCATTACTCCCAAAAAAGGCAGGTTTTTTTTAGATATAAGGATCAAGTTGTGTGCAGTCCCCTGTGTCTCATGTCAAACTGCAATGCCAGGCTTTCAGAAAGCATGTAGGCAGCATCTGTAAGGTCAATCTTCATGAGCAATCCTACACACACACTCACGCACACACACAAACACTCATGCGCGCACACACGCACACACACACACACACAATTTTGAAAAATCCTGCAACCTGTACAGCCTCACACCAAGTCAGAGCACATTTCATGCAGTTATATAGTACTTGATTATTAGTAAATACACAAAGACAAGTTGCAGATGCATACAGTGCGTTCCACATGGTGCACCACTGGGCCGTCCTGGTGGAATGGTGGAAGAAGTATTTAGTTCCTTTACTTAAGTAAAAGTAGCATTGGATGTGTGAAAATACTCTGTTACAAGTGAACATCCTTCATTTAAAATCTTACTAAAGGAAAATTAAGGTTTAAGTATGCATAATATCATATTAGTGGATTATTATAACTGATGAAATAATGCACATGCAGCATTTGAATGTTGTTTATCTGCTGTAAACTGTCTAATGATGCCAAATATGCCTGAAAAACCTAAAACTACAGCCTAAAACTAAAATTATAATTGCATTAACTACAGTATATCATCTCATACTTATCATACACTCAGTGACCGCCGTACAATTAAACTCATTTCTCATAATAATACCAACAAGTGTACAGTTGAGAACTAAAGAAGAAATAAAAGAAATCTTCACTTCATCTTTTCCACACCCACGCACACACACACCCACGCACACACACACACAATCGCACACACACACACAGTGATTCACTGCGACACTCTGAGATGTGTAACCTATACAGTGCGTCGGGGTCAACAGTTGAGACAAAGTGTTGTATTACTCTTCTCATAACTGCAGGTGAGAAAAGAAAAAAGCTGCAAACCACGAGCACCAATGTGGGTTGTCACAACATTGTCTAAATGTCAATGTGCCAAAGCTTGGTATTCAGGGTTTGGATTATTTTGATGGAAAGGCACACTGTTTAAACACAATAAAAACTATTACTTCTATAATAATACTACTGTAATTTTCCATTTCTGATCATTATGTGTTGTGAATACAAAACACAGACAGGGAAAATGTCAGTTTAGATGTCACTCAATGATGTGTGACTGCAGGGCCATCAGAAAAAAAAGCCCAATTGCATTGCCATGATACACCATGAATCTACTACTGAAGTCCTGAGTCAAAGACGTGTCATGACACAAAAATGTTGTCAAGTCTTACTTTGTCAGAAATACTTGTGTTTATTCAATCCTGAATTAACTCCAATTTTTTAAACGCGAATTAAAAATGAGTTATACAACTTATAATTTAGTTTTTTTGCTTGTGTAATTGATGATGTGACTATTACTGTAAGCAAAAAGTATACCGTGTCATGAACAGACAGAAATAACAAATTCTACTGTGGAGAAAAAGAATTACAATTATACTAATATAATATTATGTATGTATATATTATTAATATAACAAATTATTAAAAACATGGAAATACCAAGTGCTGTGTGTGTGTGTGTCAATAATGTCATTTACTATTCATAAAACAATTCCATTTTAGTTTCTTCACATTTTGAAATAGGGCTTTTTATAGCATCATAATATGAAGGGCTGAATGATGTGACCACAATCTAAAGCAGGGATTCTCCAAGATGGGTCTGTGGCACTTTTCCAGGGGGTCTGTGAGAAGTTTAAAGATTCATTCACAATAATTATAATGATGTAAAAAAGTGTTTTATGAATATTTTATCTTTTGTCTATAATAGTTTAAAAATTATATTCTAATCTAACAAATCTATAACTCCTACAATCTGCAAACATGTTAAATACATGACTAATATCTTTCTAATATATTTCACATGTGTCGTTCTCATATCTGAGACCACAGAAGTGTAAAAAATAGGCTTTGTCAAATTATTACAAAGGAATATTCTTGTAAGGGGTCCCTGGCTGAAAAAAATTAAAAACCTTTGATCTAAAGACCATAAATGATCTATTCTTTATCCTAATTATTCATGAATTATACTCCATCTGATACGCTCTTTAATGGAGTCAAGGCAGACCAGCTTTTGTGACCTTTCTTTTGTGTGCATGCAAAAGAAATCCCTAATTACAGACATCAGCACACTATAATTCTACTCTCACACATAATAGCAAGGTATGACTCTGTACAACAAATGACAATGCTGGGCATGCACAGGGTCATCAGGAAGTAAGATGGACACAGTTTTAATTTTTTATCTCAATAGTCAGATGTTCTGATGCATGCTTTCTTCATGAATGTGAAGGGATTCTGTACAATAGGTCTGTACAGTCGAAACAGTTTGGTGTGATTCAGTTAGCTAAAAGGGACATTGTAGTTTAACAGTGCTGGGAATAGATAGTTCTATAATAATGTATGAAAAGATGTAAAGAGGATAATAGTTTAGTAATGTGAAAATCTTTTAACATGTAAATAAAATCTGACATTGAAAAATGTGTTTCAGGAATTACTGTGTCACCAAAATGAACAGTTTGGCATGGAAAGTGTAAATCCTTTAATTTTACAATAATCCAATTTGCTTGCCAGCATGTGGCCCAATAGAAACTCAAAATACTTATCAAAGCGAACAGAAATGAACCTGTTCTCATTGTTGGATATTGTCACCTGTCCATGATATCCGTGTTATTATTGTGACTAAAATATGTCTTTTGTCACACGTTTCTTCATCCTATTTGGCTGATGGGTAATAGCGCACAATGTCATCGAAACCAGAATTCTGGAGGGATGCCCAAATATCACAATCATGAGTATTACACCCACAGTTGCAAGCTGTCCTCAGTCACATCTTTCCTCCAGCCTTTTTTTATGTTGTCATTGTCACTTGGGAGTAATTACTAGATATGTTCCTGACAAGCTTGGACTTGCAGAATACTTTGGAAAAGCCTGCTCTTCCACTGAACTTTATAACGTGTTAACATTCCACAAGTTGGAGTACATCCTCACAGAGAAGTGACTTCCTGTTGCGTGGTGCAGTATAGTAATGAATACATCCCCTTTCATTCCCTGTTCCTATCTAACATACATGCATTCTTTAGTCATTACAAATCCTGGTCTGTTTGGTTTTTAAAACAGGCCTGGCAGTTATTAAACACACACTGCCATGCTTGTCGCTAACGTTCATGCATTCCTCTAGAGATGGAGGCCGGCGCCCACGCATCACAAGTAACTGAAGACAAAAACTAAGATAGATTGTTAAGAAAGTAGTTATAAAATATATCTTCTTTCACAGTAGGGTGTCGAGAAGAATTTTGCTTTTGGTGGGTTGAAAAAAGTAGCTGAAGGTGAGAAATGTATATTATAGGAAGCATTAGCTCAGTCTCTTGTACATTAGAGGTTACAGAAGCACTTGGCAACTTGATGCCAGAAGTGTAAAAGTTCAACAAGATCTCAATTTGTAAATTACGTTTTATTATTAATATGTCAATTATGTTACTCATAGTGGCTATTTGTAACTTTCAGTTTGTGGTGATTTTAGCGGCCCCTTTGGACAAAAGTAGTTGTGTTTTTACCACGCCCACTGTCGTAAAGGTCTTTTGTTTATCGTGCTGCATCGCCCACTGTATTACTGAGTTAGCGTTACAGGGAGGTCATATACACACACACGGACTAAAAGGAATTAAACGTCACCATTATATAGAAGGGGGGACGTAATTTCATTTTGGCCACTGACGTACAAACACTGTAAAGCCATTTTGTAAATGAAACAGACATATAACATACCTGAGGGACAATTTTGGGTTAGTTTTATATAATATACAATCCCGTAATTGTCTCCATCTGTTAAAATATAACTTCTAAAATAACATTACAATGCAATTAGGCCTATCAAAAGAAATCTTCTGCTTCCTTTAACCTTGCTTAAAAGGCTGGATACTAACACAGGCTTTCCGGTGTTACAAAGAAATCTGTGACCCATCAGAATGTGTTACTGTAGCACCGGCTACCTGCCGCAAATCTTTTTGTGACTGCATGAGAAAAAACGGACCCGGGCAGAGGCCTTAATAAAAACTATATAAAAAGTGTTCTAGTGTTCTTTTCACTGTTAGTCTTGTTTGCTGTTACCGGTCCATTAAGACCATTGTATGAAAAATGACATTTAGAAACATTAAAAAGTTACATGTAGTCACGTTAACATGCTGCAAAACGTAAAAATGTCATCATGGGCTCTGGGAAACTGGGATGGACATTAACTGACATTTTGTAAATGATTGTTGATTAGTCAAGATAATAATAAGTGGATTCATTGATAATAATAATACAAATGTTGGGTAGGGTAAAACAATTAGTAGATTAATCATTTAGTCAATCGACAAAAGAAGTGCAGCAAGCCATGCAACACCATAAAACTGCACATGACTGCAACACGTGACTGTTCTAATCAAGGTAGCGGTCACAGTTTAGTAGTAGTAGTAGGTAACGTTGTGAAACTAAACTAGTTAAATTTAGGAAACAAGAATACTTAGTTAGGTTTAGAAAACCTCAAGGATTGGCTTAAAATGAGTCACGTAAAACTGCTACAATGGAATTAGGTCCATAAAAGTCAGTAAGCCTATTTAAAAATCAAATGGGACACAAACCTCCTTGACTCCTGAGTAAAAGTCCTGTGTTTGTTTGAGCCATTAACCACCTCAACCTGCCTCCTTACGCAGATTTTGGTGCTCTCATACATTGTCACCCCACTCCAGCCACGAGTGGTCGCAGACTAACAAGAAATGTGTATGTCAGCTGCTTGCACAATCGACCTATACAGTCGTTTTCTGGGTGAGGAAATTATGGAAGAATCAGTTACTATTCTGAAAGCTAATGAATTATTTCTATACAATTCTAAAATTTTACATGATGGACACGACATTTTAAGAAAGTAGTGGACTAAGGCTATGTGGGAGAAGGGCGGAAAAAAGGGCATCAGCACACAGGATCTTTTCAAGCAAGTAACGCATGAATCATTTTCTCCACTGGAAGTGCAACTTTATCACATTTTCTTGCACACTGAGCAAGCCACCGTAGAGTACACACACTTTAGCATGTCATAGGATCTACCGTAGAGGCATACAGGAGGGCATTTTTTGATTGCTGTGTTTGCTCCTTCCATTCTTTTATCTACACATCCATCCACACATCAGCCTACTATCCATTCATACATCCTCCTCAGGGCCGTCAAAGCTGTCTTAAAGGACACACACACACACACACACACACACACACA
>NC_045752.1:7287239-7295309 GCF_008692095.1 Etheostoma spectabile
CACACACACACACACACAGGTGGCAGTGAACAGGTCTGTCCACTATGCAGGATGACATTATGCACTAAAGAAGGGACACACCTTTACCTTCCAAGACTTCAGACCCAACAGGAACTCAAGACAATAACAAGACTCCTGCAACTTATGATTAAAAATCTACCAACATTCAAGTGTTAGTATCATGCAGTGTGAAAGTAATAGGGCATGATAATTACTCAAAATAGACATTGAGCAAGAGTCAGTTCCAGATTTACCATTAAGGTTGTTGACATTACATTAAAAACATTTTTTTTTTAAAGTACACAAAAATCCTTTTCTCAAAATACAATTTCAGTATGGCATGCCACACATAAACATGTGGATGACATGACAGCACTGTCTCAATTCACACCTCTTTGGGGCAATGCACAGTTCACACCCGATAAGAAAGATAGAGGATTTAGGTCATGGAATATGAAAGGCATTCAGAAAATGATGGATCTTTATGAAGATGGAGTTTTTTTGCAGTTTGATTCCCAACATTCAACATTCAACTGTTAGTATCATGCGGTTTGAGCTGTAATAGGGTATGATAATTACTCAAAATAGATGATTTGTGGAGGATTTGCATATTTAATGACATTAAAGCAAATTAAATGTTCCAAATTGAATTTTTTATATTATTTTCAAGCACTCCCATTGCCATTGTCAAATAAGTTCTATAATAAACTTAACAAATTATTTGGTCAATTTGCACTGTGCAATGCACAGTTCACACCCGGTGAAAAAGATGGAGGATTTAGGTCATGGAATATGAAAGGCATTGTTTTGTTGCCCTTTGATCTGCTGTGTCTGAGATATCAAATTCCCAAAAAAACACTTCTTCAAATATTTGCAGTTAAAAAGTTATATGTCCAAAAAGAGCAGACGATGTGTATACCACCTTTATCAAAACTTGAGGAAATGACACTTGTAAATTTAGGAGGGAAAGGACATGTATCTAGATATTACAACATATTGGTTGCAAATAGTCTTCAATCAACAGACGATGAATTCAACGCTTGGAAGCTGGATATAAAGGAAGACATTGATGAGACAGATTGGAACGACACTTGTTTAAAAGCACAAACAGACAATAAATACAAGGTTTAAATTACTCCAATATAAGCAGCTCATGAGAATGTATATAACTCCTGTCAGGCTTCATCATATGTCTGCTAATATTCCTTATGTGTGTTCTAAATGCTTGGCTGAGAAAGGTACTCTGTTTCGCTGTCTATGGCAATGTCTAAAGATCCAGGATTTTTGGAAGGAGGTTTTAAAAGTTTTGTCAGACCTGTTTAACATTAAAGTCTCTTTAAATGCTGGGCTCTGTTTGCTTGGTATGTCCGAAGAACTTTAAACGGACATTGAAACAGACTAAACTATTAGACTTTGGACCTCTTCAAGCCAGGAGGGCTACTGCGCTGTGTTGGAAGAATATGGAAGAACCATCACTACGGATGTGGATAAAGGAACTATCGCTTAGTATTGGTCGGAAAGACTATCCTACATCGCTAAGGGGAAGCGGGAAGACTTTGTTAAACTTTGGGAACGATATGTGAATATAATCAGAGATGCCTGTAAGAAAATTGTAGATGATGAGGGGAAAATATTTATTTTATTTATATTTTACTTCCGATTGGTGTAAGGTGATGAAGGTATATGTGTGTGAGTATGTGTGTTTGGGTAATGTGAATATCTGTAGTCTTAGATTGTATTGTTACTGTATGTTGTACTATTGGGTTGTTCTAAGAAAATGACAATAAACATATTGTGAAAAAAAAATGTTGCAAATTGATGTTTCTCTGATGATGTTTGTCTGTCTTTGTATAAGAAAAAACATAAAAGAAGCTTTCTAAGGGGCTTTTGATGTTTGTAATTATAATCTAAAGTAATGAATTGTTCCATTGCATTACATTGAATCCATCATGAGCAAGCTTTTATTGGTAATAAACAATAGTAATGATATGGAAGTGACATTAGAATGACAAGGCATCAGTACGCTGATGATGCGTTGTTGATGATGAGTTGTATGCGCACATTTAGCCTGACTGCAGTTCTATTGATTTGTATTTTCCACATTCAACATCTAGCATTTAGATTTTTTGTTAAATTTCATTTGCTTTACCTCAGCATCCAATTTCCTTTTTTTCTATTCTGAGACCTTATCTATCACATTATTGCATTTTCAATTTAGTTTATAATCCCAATCACATCAATACGTGTAATACCCCTACTGATGTGTGAATGTTAAAACAATGTCTTCAGTTTTGTGTTACATTTATTTTTACGATGACCATGACAATTTCTTCAATACTTTTAACAACTTTGTGTTTCAACTGACAATATGAACAGGCTAAAGTTCACTTTGACTTTAGCCTATAAGTTAGGTTTAGATCATGCTATTATTTGTTCTGACACAGTGTGTAGAGCATTTGTAAATTTGTCAGTAAAAATCCATTGTTTTGGTATTGGTTGAGCTTGTGTGTAAAAGAAGTTCAAGCATTTTACATTTGTGTTAACTGTATGCATTTGTGTGTCAAAGCAACAGTAAATGTGTTACTTGTATAGCCTACGCAGAAGTCTGTTGTGCTAACTGTGTTAAGAGTGTAGGAAAGTTGATATGAAGTTTTGAAAAAACTGTCATAGCAATCCTTAAAAAACTGTAACTGAAAAGCAAACTATAAATGGATAGCCTTATGCAAGGGGTCAATGCCATCACGTTTGCTGTCATTATGTTCTTGACACTTTGATGAAGTAAATTGGAAGGTGTTTTCACCTTGAATAGCATGATTGTACTTCATGGAAGTTAATGCGGTGGAAGAAGACCTTCACCTGCCTACCTCCACAAACCTGTTAACACCCTGAGGAAGAAGCACCTGTTCACGGCCCTGTCAAAACTAGACACAGAGAAAAAGCAGTCAGTTTTTATGCACCAAGTACCTTGAACAAATGTAAGACCACAGTTGAAGACTTTTTAGTTTACCATTGCCATTTATGAAATTAATTTGGGACTGTTTATTCATGTCTTGCACTGCACTATGCACTGTCATCATATCGTACCGTACTGTACCATGTATTATACCGTCATGTATCTTATTCTATTTTGGTTTATTTGTATCGTCTTTATTTAACTCTTTTTAATTTTATTATTTACGTGTGTCTTTTTTATTCTTGTATATCTTGTCTTAATGTGTGTATTGTCTTTTGGAAAGCACTTTAGATTGCCTTGTTTTCAATGATGCAAGACAAATAAACCATCTCCCTTAGATATTTATGAATTACACATTTGTATATACAAGCAAGATCTATCAGCAATTATCTTGAAGAACATGCAAAACAGGACAGTTTGTCAAAAATACATAATTTATTTCTTTGTTTATCTTTATTTATTTATTTATGTGAAGCATTCAGGTATTCACAGTGTCAGATCATTGCAGGCAAAGAGTGGAATTTAAAGGCCAAACAAACATCAGATGACAACTGAGAATTAGAATTTTTGGCAATGATTTGAGCACAATGGGACTAGCTGATGGTGTTTAACAGCAGTGGTGTTTAACTCCCTCTGTTGGTTAGCAAATGAAATGTGAATGTTATTTCAGCGTGTGTTAAGAATCAGAATCTAATTTTGCCTCATTTCAAATTCACGTTATCAAGTTGACTTTAGAGACTAAAACACAGCAATACACATGTAACACATTTTTTTGATGCCATCTTCAGCCAGTTAAGTAAAATCGTGCCTATTATAAATCAGTGATACATGAAAAACCTAAACCATTGTTTACATGCTTTAATGACATGAAAAAACAACAACTCTGCGGTCTAAGTAGCTAACGCCCTTTATTGACCTACCTTTGTTTTTTCCACAGCTCCTGTTATAGAAAAACACTGTTGCTGACGTACTGCTGTGTATTGTGTCCCTCCTTCACTGGTGCAATGACACAAAGAGAAGAGAAAACATACCATCAGTGTTAGTCATGGTGGATTATAATATGATGCCATGGTGAGATGGTAAATATAATTTGTTTCACTCATACATTCAGAAAAAAAATCTTTTAGAAGAAATAAATACCCTATATGTCACCAAATTCAGGAACATGTAGTCTGGTTGCAATTGATAATAATTAGTTTCTGTCTCCTAAGTGTCTGGCTAATGGCAACCGGGCAGTGCTCTAATGATACCCAATAATTTACTGTCACACGCGTTAAATTGTACACTATAGGCCTATCTATCGCCTCAGTGTGGTAATGCTCTTGGAACAATTCCAGCTCAATGGCAGAGCCTACTGACCTCAAGTGGTACTGCAGGCTCCGGGTGGACTACATCCATGGTAGACTGCAGTAAACTATGGGACACGTATTAAAAATAGAGGAATACGTTTGGAAGTCTTCTTTTAGTCCTACGTAAATGGCAAGACACACATGAACAACACGCTATGTTATCTAATCGCTATGAGCTTTAAACTCGTCACTGTCCAAGGTGACGTCATTCAAGCGTAACTGTCGTGCGTCAAGGCGTAGCCTGAAACAGGTGGAATGAAATCCGGAAGTGAAATGCGGCCGCTCGTCTCTAAAGATGGTGTCTTCCTCGGTGTAATGCCAGACAGACACAAAGGAAGGAGTGATAAACACACAATGTCACAGCGGCAACATGAAAGACCTAGTATTTGAGTGTCTGGTTACTGCCGATAATTAATAAATTGCCTCTGAAGGCGAACAAGATGGATATCACCGGAGCCGACGGAGGATACACGGTGAGACACAACATATGGTTAACGTTTACTTTTTAAGCCTCTGTTAATACTTTGTTTTGACTTTATCTTCCCTTAGCGAGTGTTAAACACTTGTATGGGTGTTTTTATGTACCTGCATTCTGCGTCTTTTCACGTCTAAAGTGTCATATGATAGCAACACTTTGAAGATACCGCAGAGTCCGGGAGGCTACATTAGATGCAGTTGGACTGGCTGGAATTAGTCGTTTTAAGTTGCAATTAAGTTTTACGTATAGTTTGAATCATTCATCTAACATCATTTAATCAATGTTTCTGTATTTCTTCTGTAGGATAATCTCATTGGGACTTTACTTGCTCTTTTTGGAAATGTGCTCGTCAGCATCTCCTTAAGCATTCAGGTACAGACTCTGTCCGCAACAAACACTTCCTTGATAATAAAGCATTTGTTTAAAAGTCTGGGTATAAGAGCTGCAACGATTAATCGATTAGTTGTCATCGTTCAAATTAATCGCAAACTGTTTTAATAACCAATGAGTCATCTTTTTTTATTTTTAAAGACAAAAGAAAAACTTCTTTGATTCCAGCTTGTTAAATGGGAATCTTTCCTAGTTTCTTCTCTCCTCTGTGACAGTAAACTGACTATCTTTGAGTTGTGGACAAAACAAGACCTTTGAGGACGTCATCTTGGGCATTTGGGAAACACTGATCCACATTTTCTGACATTTTATAGACCAAACAACTAATCAATGAATTGAGAAAGTAATCAACAGATTAATCAACCATGAAAATAATTGTTTGTTGCAGCCCAAATGGATGTTATGTCTCCGATATGGAATAGTTTTGTGTCTCAAATTTGTCCTCTTATACCAGTACTCTGTCAACATAGCCTCAGGGTCACCTTGTAATAATAACCCTTTATATATTATATATTAGAGCTAGGCTGTCATACATTATTATCAGCCTTCAATAGAAACAAATATGGATGAATATACAGTTATCACTGTCATCGCTTTTGTCCCTATTGCCTATTCTGTCTGTACGTCTAATTTAAAGCATCTGTACTGCAAAACCAATTTGTTAGTTGGATTTAACCCTGTCCTCTGTTTGCTTTGTATTAAGCTACATATACTGCAGTAGACTTTGTGTTTACCCGACTAACCGTCTATTACTTGCATCCCTTTCACTGCAGAAATACAGCCATGTGACGTTAGCAGGAACCAAGGACCTGCGTGTGTTCTACCGCACTAAGACCTGGTGGTGTGGTTTTGTTCTGACGTGTCTTGGGGAGGGAGCCAACTTTGTTTCCTATGCCTTTGCACCCCTCGCTCTCGTAGCACCTCTAAATGCCGTGTCTGTCCTTAGTGAGTAGTTGTTCCCTATTATCCTAGTATTAGAAAATGAGTTCACTGAAATGGATATTGGTTCTCTCAAATGTATACATAAAACAAACTGAAAGGAAAATTTGTATTAACGTCTTGCTTTTCTTTTGGTTTTCAGCTAGCTCAATTTTGGGTCTTATTTTTCTGCGCGAGAAATCAAAGCCAAAGGACTTTGCGAGTAAGTGCAGCATACGTGTAACTGAAGACACTCAGATGCAAATAGCATGGATTATGTGTCATTGTATGCAAATTTTTAATCAGTCTCATGCCAAACTTTACAAAGTGCATACTGCCTGCTCAGCTGCTTCAGTATATGTAAGACCTTGTATTAGTACTTATAATGCTTATAAGTACTTAAAGGTACTCTTTGTTGTGTTGTAATGTTTAATAGTGTCTCTACTATACAATGTACTAAATGTCACGTTTCCTACTGGATATGAATGCATGTAATTGTTATACTGTATGTTATTTCAGAGCGCCATGGACTGGCCTTCCTGGGCTGTATTTTAACCATAGGAGGGACATACCTCTTTGTAGCATTTGGACCAAACTCTCATGAAAAGCTCAAAGCAGAGAATGTCGTGAAGCACTTTGTTGGCTGGCCTGTTCTCTTGTATCTGGTAAGATTTTTTTTATTTACTGAAGTAGTTTAGAAGCACAAGGCTCATCAATACACTGTTGACTAATTTGGCCTCTGCTTTCAAATTGATGTAAGACAATTGATTCAAGAGTAGCACCAAAATGTTAATGTATTGACATGCTGAAAATAGACAAATTGTATATCCTTAACAAAAACAAAAAATCCAACTGAAAAATCACATCCACACACACACACACACACACACACACACACACACACACACACACACACACACACACACACACTGGACAACTGCATTAGCAAAGAGGAAGACTTGTTAGAAATAGACCGTCGTGAACACTGTCTGAGAGATACTTAGTGGGCTATTTCCCTTACAACACTACAAGCTGCAGTAATTACCATCAAATCCTCTGTCAGTCTCAACCAAAACCATACATTGGTCTTCCCCTTTAAGTACTGTACACACAGCAGATTTCCAAACCTTCTCGATCTGTGTTCTAATTCAGCATACATGTTTGTCTCTGGCAACGACTGCAGTGCTTCCTGTTTTATTTATTTGATATTAATTTAATGTTTATTGTTGCTATTACCCTTATTGACAGCTCCTGGAGATCATCACATTCTGCCTGCTTTTATACTTCTACAAACAGCGCAGTGCTAACTACCTCATTATTATTCTGATGCTGGTCGCGTTACTGGGTGAGTCTCTGGCATTAATCCCAGTCAGTTTCAAACAATCTATAAAGTCAAGCTGTTACCATACTTCATTAGAATACATTGTCACGTGTTAATGTCTAAAATGCACCTAAGCTGTTCTGTCTCTGTGGTATGTTCTGTATTTAACTGTGCTGTTATTTATTTCTTTACTTTTCCGCACAGGCTCGGTCACAGTCATCACAGTGAAGGCGGTGTCAGGCATGTTGGTTCTTACCATCGAGGGCAACATGCAGCTGGACTACCCGATCTTCAGCGTCATGTTTGTGTGCATGGTGGCTTCAGTGGTCTTCCAGGCCAGGTGAGTGACAGGAACATCAAAGTGGATTATTTCCTAAAATTGTGTTTAGCATGGTGGCTGCAGCTGGCTGTAGTGGTCAATAGGTTGTGTTGTTAAAGACTAACATTGGCTTGCTATTTATGTGTTTAGGGTCAACTAAATGAACTCATGTCTGTTTATCTTTAATATCGGTATTTATATTATTTTATTACAAGTACTTACTTTTCAATATTTATGGTCTCAGGTTAATATAATTTAAATTATGCTACCAACTCTTGCTTCATTACTCTAATTACACATTCAACTTAATTTTATCGTCACTTACATCGCAATATTGTTTCT
>NC_045752.1:7295319-7295476 GCF_008692095.1 Etheostoma spectabile
TGGCAACCGCACTTTAAAATTCCTTCCTCAGTCTACCATATTTTCATGGTCTATTGCTTGCCTGTATTTCTTGTGTGCTTACTTGTTTGTGTGTTGTTGTTGTTGTTTTTTGTTTTTTTTGCTTTTATTGAAAAATGCTGCTACTGTAACAACAAAA
>NC_045752.1:7295486-7304393 GCF_008692095.1 Etheostoma spectabile
CGTGGGATAAATAAAGTATAATCTAATCTAATCATGGTCTTCCGATAGGCTTTATTTAAACAGTCAGTATTTTTGTTGTTGTGTTATTGCCTTTTTAGATTTCTCTCCCAAGCTTGTAAGCTGTATGACTCCTCTCTGATTGCCAGTGTCAACTACATCCTCTCCACCGTCTTAGCCGTGGTAGCTGGTGAGTCATGCGACTCTTTGCTGCGGATTTTTCTGTTTTGACTGGTAGTTTTCAATCGGATCTGTATTGATCGGTGTATGCAAATCACTGCCTTTAGAGTCATCAAAGATGTCTTTTTTTCTGTATTTCAGGCGCTGTGTTTTACTTGGAGTTTAAAAATGAAGACGTCCTTCACATCTGCATGTTTTTGTTGGGGTGAGTGATCTTCCATCATAGGCCTTTCTGACAAAGACATTTTGACCTGTCAGAGCAGGAAAAGAAAGCACAGGTGTGAATACTAAAATCAATGATGGCTGAATTGCATTTAGCTGCTTTAGTTTCAGGGTCCTGGTATTGTGCATTCTGCCCCACTGTCGCACCGTCATGGCGTACGGTGACACGAGATTAGAACAGAGCCATCTTTAATGTTATTGGTAACACATGTGCATTTCCTACCACAAGTCCAAATGTCAGCTGTGAAAAAGGCATGTGACATTATTTTGTAATGCCTATAGCCACTAATAAACCTAGAAAATTTGATGTGAAAGCTTACATTGAAGTATTGTACAAATATTTTGTGATTTGTACAGATCTGCATTCTGTTTCCTTGGGGTCTTTCTCATCACCAAGAGCAGGAAAAGGACCAAGACCTTT
Organism: Etheostoma spectabile; assembly: GCF_008692095.1. Lineage (NCBI taxonomy): Eukaryota > Metazoa > Chordata > Actinopteri > Perciformes > Percidae > Etheostoma > Etheostoma spectabile. The sequence continues at coordinate 7,296,307 of NC_045752.1, forward strand.
GAGCCATATGTCACTATGGATATGGTTAATGGTTTGTATGAATTTACATAAATACTGCATTTTAAAGATTTTTACACATCTTATGTAAAAAAGAAAAGAAAAAAAAAAGCGTGTCTATAACAGACAAGACTCAACATATCTGTAAAAATGGCAGTCTACGCTAATTTCTCTTTAAAGTTTTGAACACTTAGCTTTTGTTACTTTATATAAGGGCCCTTACAGATATACAAATGTGCATTGTCATTTTAACCCACCCGTTCCATACTTGAACCTCATCTTACCTGTCCTTTCCATTATCAGGTGTCCCAACTATTCATGACAGGGGCCTGGTTGTTCAGCCTGACACCAACGGTGCTTTCTCCTATGGAGCTCTGGTCAACAACGATGGAGTGGCTCCTGCTACTCTACCAGTCAACCTGGAACAACCACCACTTGCCTCCAAATCCAGCGATGCATCTCATGGCCTGCCCGACCTAAAGAGAGATTAAAACCAAATATTTTCTTTTTCTTTTTTTGTCTTTCATTCAACTATCAACAACATTCAAGGACCTTCAAAGGCCAAAATGGGCATGTTCAGTTCTTTTAACATATACCCAAGACCAAACCTAAGCCCAGTAGGAGGTGTCCACTAGGTTTTTGACTCTGCCTTTACACTCCTATTCACATGCTTTCCTCTCTGAAATCTCAAAACGTGAAGTGCTCCTTATTTTGTGAGAAGATCTCACCTGTATTCATTCCAAAAATCAATGGAAGAGACCTGAAGCTGCGGAATCTTGTTGTGGAATTACAAACGTGCTTAATATGACAGCAGAGATGGTGTTGTGCCTTGAAGCTTACTGCCATCCTTCTGTGTTAGCTTTGAGAGGTAAGGACTCCCTTCCAGGACTGTTGTTGCTCATTAATGGGAACATACAGGGATCTGTTCTTTAATAGAGGACTGTGAAGTAACTCCACAAATCTTGTCAAAGTTACATAACGTAGACTTGCCAATGAATATTTTTGTCTTCAAATATCTGCCTCTAGCGCTCTCTTACTGTATACGTAAGCGTTTTAACTCCACAATTTTGCCTCTGGTTTTTTGGAATTTCATTGTATTACTACTTATACTGATGTAAACAATGGGTGCAGATGTTGTAATTTTTGTAATTTATTTTTTAATTTTAAAGTTGGCTTTTAGTATGCCTTAAACCGTAGCTGTATACTGGATCAATTACTGTAAGGTGGTGCATAACTTAGGTAGGTGAGTAAAGCGCCACTGTAGCAGTTTTAAAAAAGGCAAGTGTAATATGTCAGTGTGTATTGGAACCAAAAATCTGAAACCTTTTTATTAAAAAATAAAAAAGAGATATTTCTTTGAATGAATTGTGCTAGCATCTTGAAATAAATGATAAATTGCACAAATTTAAATATGCACTATAAGTATAAATAGTTAATCTATTGTAGAAAGCAACTGTCTACATTTAGGTTTTGGCTAAAAGAATTTTGTTGCCCCTTTAACCTGATGCCTTGACATTTCTGATGACAAATCAAATACTAAAACTAGGTATGCAGTTAATGTTGCAAAATGACAATATAAAAAGCAATATATTTCTACAGTGTTAATAAAGCAGAGTGCCTTGCCACAGTACTCATACATATTTACATATTTATTTTGGTGATATCAACAGGTGTGTGTGTGTGTGTGTGTGTGTGTGTGTGTGTGTGTGTGTGTGTGTGTGTGTGTGTGTGTGTGTGTGTGTGTGTGTGTGTGTGTGTGTGTGTGTGTGTGTGTGTGTGTGTGTGTGTGTGTGTGTGTGTGTGCGTGCGTGCGTGCGTGCGTGCGTGCGTGCGTGCGTGCGTGTGCACAAGCACATCCTTACAGCCCTGTGTAAACCAACTGAAGCCTGTCTTGTTATTAAAACTGCCATCTAAACCTGGTTTTCACTGATGTTTCTCACCAGATTGGGGCTGACTTTTCTGTCCTAAATGCTTATTTCTGTGGTGAAAAGTGCCAACAATAAATGTCATGACAATGTACTCTGATACTGCAGTATCAGTTTACACTGTTAGGACACAGGTCATATACTGTGCTATAGGATAGTGGATCATTCTTTCAGAAGGAAGAACCATTCTTGTAGAATAATCTACCTTAGAAACTGCACACCACTGCACTCTAACAAGGAAGCTGAGACTATTTATTCTGTGGCCGTAAAACAACACTTTAATTCATTTAGCAGTGTTTGTGGAGTCATTATAATCCTATAATCCAGTATGCAATTTGGTGTGTGAAAAATCATACTGACCTGCCTGGCTTCTTTTTGACACGCTGTTGCCTCATGTGGCTTGAAAATGAATGAAATGAAAAATGAAGTTATACGTAATATATATATATATATTTTTTAAAGCTTTGTGTGTGTACTATATATATATATATATATATATATATAGTACACACAAAGCTTTAAAAACTACTACTACTAACTACTACTACTAACATTCAACTTTCAACCTTATTTTGTGTGTGCAACAGGTGGATCAGAGAACTGTAATTTATCTAGCAACATGAAATGTCTGGAAAGATGAGAAGTTCCTACATTTTCTTAAGCAGTGGATGAGACAGTGGATTGACTGACATACTGACTGACTGATTTGGCCAGTTGTCAAAGTAAAGGCAGCTAACAGCAGCCACCATTGTTAAAGCGAAGCATCCTCCCCTTGCTGCAACCTCATTGGTCGCTGCGAGCCTCCGCCGGCATTTCATTGGTCTCACCTGCGGGTCCTGACGCTGTAGTAGGCTGCATCCGAAAGTGCCCAATAATCTAGTAAAAACAAACACTGATGCGTCTGACAGCAGTCTAAAAAGCACCAGAGCAGCTTCAATCTGTTTGACAGAGTCGCCTGAAAATACTGCTTTAAGTCCACTTGTAATGGGTCCTTTTGGCCGCTTTCACTGACAGTAGAGAGGTGAGTACGGACACGAAATTCGCATTTCAACCGGTTCCAAAAGAAAATTAAAACAGTAAGTAGCCTACTTCACCCGTTAGCTTGCAACTACGACTCTGTGCTAACTTTCGTTTTAACTCCCTCTTTATTATAGGTTAAAACAGCAGTTGGCATTGTAAACTAAATGTTTTCACAAAGGAATCTTACTTTTGTGATTGTTACATCTAGCTCGAGCCCCTTTACGTAATATGGGGTTCAATGGAGTACACGCGATTCAAATGTTGATGTCATGGTTCTCCACGGCCATTTATACTGTGGACATGTGATGTTATTGATGTCATTGCCTTCGCGTGCTCTATTTGCACGTCGTTCTACAGATATTAAATGACAATTGGATACATATTTTGGTCTGTATGCATACAGTGTCCTCCTAATTTTTTTGAAATCAGGTTGCTTTCCAAGTGCTGTTGTAGTTATATGAATATGACAGATAACCTTCAGTCGGTTATATGTCCCACTAGATGGCACTCTATCCCCAGTACAATGCTGGAAGTTTCACATTAAAGTCATTGACTTCATCATAAACCTTTTTTTATACTCAGTGTGTGTATAATTATGTAATCAATTCATAATTTTTTATTTTTTTTATTTTATTATGGACTTGGAGCAACTTGCAGACTATCTCATAGTCACCAGCAAATGCCCAGATATAACCATGACCAGACAGAGTATTTTAATCAGGAATACTAACCTACAAGTAGAGTTTAACATTACACATATAGTATTCTTACTCCTTATTTCCTCCTGGTTGTCTCATATTTCCTCTTTGTTGTCTCCTATTTCCTCCTGTTCATCTTTCTCTCTTGTCTCCATCTTTAACGCTCATCCGTCCTTCATCTTCCTTCTTTTCCATCTACATTCTTTCTTTTATTTATTCCACAGCCTGAGTATCATCATACACACTTAAGTGCAACCCTGTAATCTTCACCACCTCATTCTCTGTGCGCTTTTCCACAAACATCCAGCCAGTTAATGTACCTTATCTACCAGTTTCCAATCCCTTAACCTCCCTTCTCCCCGCTTCCCAACCTCTGTGATCCCCACCTGTCTGTAAACTGCCTTCCCAAAAGGCTTCAGCATGCTGCGAGAGAGCGCCAAGGCATGGAGCAATGGCTCAGAGGCCTACAGCAGCGATCCTGAAGAGGACGAAGAGGAGGAAGAGGACATGGTGTTTGGGGGCAGCAATCAGGACGGCTTAGCGGAGGAGATGATGGATTTGAGCGATCTTCCCACGGCGCTTTTTGCATGCAGCGTCCATGAAGCCGTGTTTGAAGAGGACGTACACAGGGTGAGAGGGTTACTTTCTAGGTCAAATTCTGTGTGTGTGTGTGTTGCTCTGTGGGTGCATGCGTGCGTGTGTGCGTGTGCGTGTGTGTGTGTGTGTGTTGGTGCTTCAGTTAGTTTGTGTGTTATGTGAATCATTGTGCTGAATGTGTCAGCGCGTCCAAGATTCAAAGCCCAGTAACACATGCATGATCTCATCCACAGTTTTCGCTTCTGTCACGATCTCATGCTGCGCTGCTGATTGCTCAACCGCAAGCACATACACACATGCACACATACACACCTGATGCTGTTATTTATTTGCCATTGAACATTAATACAGAGCAGTGGTTTACAATTCTAAGCCATACGCAACCTTAATCCATGTGGCTGTGCATATCATTTGATTGTCACCTCATGCTAAGTGTTATTCATGCCCACTTATAGATGTGGCAACAGGTCTCAAGACCCCACATTCAGATATGTGACATTTGTACCCATGCACACACATAGCTGTATATATTTTCTTAAGGCCTCTCTAGGATGTGTGTCGTCTTGCTGTCACAACTTTATCAGACTCCTCAATGTGGGGAAACTTGGGATCACTGGATCCCGTTTGCTGGAAAAGGATACTGTTAATTTGCTGCCCCTCTAATCCAATTATGCTGTCCTACCATCCTTCCATCCATTCAACCGGCATGCCTTACTCTCCTTAAGTCTTCAAGTCTTTTATTCTCTGTCAAGTCTATCCCTCCATCTCTCTATATGTCTCTAAAAGCTATCTTCTTAAGATTTTTCTCCCCTCCTTCTGTACATTTAATAACTTCTATGTGTTGTATATCTTCTCCTTGCTCAATTCTTTTAATATTCCCTTTCTGTCTCTTTCCTGAGTGTTCTTTATTTATCCTCTCTGTATATGAATGCAAAGCTGAGAGGCTAAATATGGCTCACACACAAAATCCCTTTAAATGAATCACTCCTTGCTTTGTGAGTTGGCTGTTTGTACACCCATTGCTCCTAGCGATGGAGTCTTCTCCCTCCCCTCCCTTTCATTTTCGTTTTGCCTCCTCACTTCATTACGATTCACACTCCGGCTTTTAAGTGGAAATGCCACCCACGCGCGCTTCAGTCAGAGCATGTCAATAGATTTTTCTCCACATGGTTCAATTAAATCACAAAAAAATAACTTTTGACATGTATTTAAAATGAGGGCAGGAAGGGATGAGGTATGCAAAAGAAAAGCGGTTGCTTGTGATCTTTTCAAAGAACAAACGGGGGACTTTATGAGGTTGTTTTTGGCTGTTTTTCTTTCTGCAAAAAACTTGAGATCTTTAAAACCGATGTCTACATTCTCAGTTGAAAAATAGAGACATGGATACCTACCTTTTTTGTATCTTTGGGGTCTTTGCTCCCTCCCAACACCAACATGACCTTCTGTTCTCAAAGGCCTGCATGCAGAAGGATGGGCTGTTCTATTTGAGAAGGAGGAAGAGGGAGAGAAACACACACACACACACACACACACACACACACACACACACACACACATGCCCCTTAAGAATCTCCTAGCAAGCTTTAAAAGCCTTTTTCTTTTGTCTGCATTAGTGAAAAGACAGTAAAACCTAGTGGCACACTTTTCTCATTTATCTGCAGGATTTTGTTTCCCTGTCCCGCTTTTATGTAGAATGGAGAGAGTTCAGCTCAGGTCTGGTCAGATCAGCCCACCTCTCCACTAAAATGATTGGGTTTATTATTCATTAATTCCTTTTCATGATTAAAACAGGGCTGTGCCACCACAGTTAATGATTTGAATGATCTTGCATAGAGCTTAAATCATTGGTCACTCAATTAAGGTATCAGATAAGTATTCTTTTTCATTTGCTGTGTCATTATTACAGACAAAATGTAGCATTTGAGTTCAGGCTAGGGGCACACTTTTTATGTTATGCTAAATCTCTCCCAATAGTGAAAAATATGGACACCCCCTGAGCATCATGAAGATTTAGCTGACTTTTTTTCAATACATATTGTAGAATTTTAGATTAATAAATGTTTTTTTCCTATCTCCTTGTCCACCATGAAAACACCATAAAAAGCTTCCTTAGACTGGTTCATAGTGTGCACTGAGGGACCTGATCAACTACATTCAACATATGAATGTGATTAACAGCATTGCACAGAGTGAACACAGCTACAGCCGGTGTGACTTCTAATTCCGACATGATTCATTATCTATAGGGGAGTATAGGGAGTTAGAGACAGAGGTGTGAGTGGGCAAAGTAACAAGGCAAAAGTGGTTTCTGTGCTTGTCGAGAAAAAGGTCAGAGGAGCCATTATAAGTTGTCCCTCATAGTGCCCAGTGTATACAAGGCCTAATCAGCACAGAGCAAAGCTTCCATCGCTGCTTCTGTTAGACTGAGCTCCCCTCAATCCAATCCAATCAAGCCAGCCCCAGCTGCAAGCTCAATACAACCCCAAGCAAAAGTTTTTTTTTTTATCTTGCAGGCAATAGACAACCTAACAAAATGGTTCTAAGTTGCTGCACTGTATTGTTTAAGTATGGAAACTTAAAGGTGATCTAAGCGATGTCACGCGTTTTTTAGGCTACAACATTTGTTGTCACATACAGCCAACATCTCCTCACTATCCTAACTGTCCGTCCGCATCTCCGTACAAACGACAACAAATAATCTGTGCCAAACCGCACCACAAGGCATACACAAACAGAGTTCCAGCGTTCCAGCCAATAACCGACAAGAAGACGGTGGGGGTTAGTACGCTGAAGCATGGAATGGAGGGAGAGGGGATGGGATGAGGAGAAAGGAGGGGCGGGCTAGCCTTGTTATTTCTTTTTTTTTTTTAATCCTTTGAATGTCAACAAGACCTAACGTTACCTATTTTTGCTTAGAGCACCTTTAAAGTTGCACTAAATCCCATTTTTACATTAACAATGAGTCAAACGATTGAGTAATGTTTAGTTTACTCGTAGTGACAAACCCCACAGTTCCTTTCACCTCTCCAGAACTTTTCAGTGTCTTTCAGTTTTCAGAAAGCAGTTTTTTTTCATTTTTTATTTAATGTTTCACTGTTATGTATTTTACTATTTTTTTTCTTATTACCGTAGTGATTAAATCTTTGGTCCATTTACAATTTATTATTTTTTGTATTTATCTGATTTGTAATAACTATCGTCATTTTATTTTTAATCCCTAAATAAAACAGGCTGCAGTGTTTCCTACGAATTATACTGAGTAACAAGGACATTGTTTTTCACATTTCTCAAAGCTTGAACTTTCCTTTCACCTCTATTGTATTGGGCTGTAGGCAGAAATCTGAGAGACGTGCAATATATATAAGCACATTAAACCAAAAACTATAGCAGTAGCCATTAGATAACGTGTCCAGCATATTTACTGCAGAAGCTCTAAACACTTTCCAACCTGTTAGCAATGCATTAGCAGTCATAGTAAGTATGTGAAAAGTTAAAACTGCCTCGGTAGACACAGCTGTCCCACTTCAGTGTAATGGGTTTGACAGCGTGACTCATGTGTATCGGACGATAAAGTAAGACAACCCCAGAGCAGAGAGGGGCATTGAAACACATCAGGGACCAAAGATAGTGTGATAGAGGATGTGAAAAGTGCGATGTGAAGTGAGTGTCAGCCTGTTTTCATGTGCACACACAATACACGTACATACAGCTAGCATGCATGCGCATGGTAGTGATATGTTTGCATGTGTCAGACTGCTGTCTATTTTTGGGTGTCGGTCCCGGGGGGGCGGGGGGGTGAACGTGACGCAGCGGGTGCTTGGCAGGCTGAAGGTCAGACATGATGCAGTGC
>NC_045752.1:7304403-7306008 GCF_008692095.1 Etheostoma spectabile
AGTGTTGCTGGCCCCTGGTCCTGCTGCGGCCCCGATATTATTCTGGTACACTGACCGGGGATGTCTCATGGCCCTGGTGTGCTTGTTTTGCCTTTATTCATCAAACAGAAGAAAGCAATTTAAGTGAAGCAGACAACAATGGAAAGCACAGTTTGGTTGAACTGAGCTGTTGTGGCACTCAGGGTGGCAAAGTATTTCACACATTTGACATTGTTATCTTTTGCAATGACAGTTTTCCCCCTTGTCTGTGTTTTCTCCTTAAATTTTGACGAGTGTCTTAAGTTGAAGTCATACTGTGACATGATTGTGTGATTTGTATGATCTGTCATGGTCATTTCTGTGTTTACACAACATTGTTGACCATTTCCTACACAGGTTGCACACATTGTCTTGGTGCACACATTGTCTTGGGCCTGTGCAGGAGTAGGAAGTGCAAAGTAAATCTCAAAGGCCCTGCACACCCACAGTGAACCCACACAGGTGGATTTCATTATTTTACTGGTTGATAAGGTTTTTGGAATGGTATGGGTTTGTACAGATTGTGCTTATTTGACAGCTTCCTCACTCTCCGGTTTTATAGTTTGGCGGTAAAGAATTACACCTTTATAATTGGGCAGGCTTTAAACCCAACCAGCGCCAAGTGCTGGCTAGTGCAAGTCAGGCCTTTTTTTAAAAAAAACTTCATTTCAATTCGCTATGCAAAACAGCCTGGCAGCATGCCATCTTGAATTGACAGCCCTTGGATGGAATGGAACCATCTTTAATTTTATTTGTAACACCTGCGTGGCCTCGTACTTACAATTCCATGTGGGCGGTATCAGGAATATCTAACTCCGCCAATATCTCCCACTTAGAACTACAGACAGAGCAGCAAACTGCTGGCAGAATGGCTGCAAATGCACCACCACTAGCAGTTCACTTTTGTGAACATTATTACCATAGATTCAGCTAATTTAAAAGGAAGTACACACTGTTTGTATTTGGTTTCGTTCTATCACATACAGGTACATGAGCTGATGTCAATTTCAAAAGAAAGAGAGAGGTGAACTTTTCTTATAGTGCAGAAACAATACGTTCATTATTCACAACTTGTCTCAAGTCTCTCGGAACTTGTCAGAAGTATTTTAAGCTATTTCCTGAAATTTTACAAACAAATGTTGACTTTCAGCCCTTCTTTTTTTGAGCTTTCTTAGTTGCTCTTTCATATATTCTACAAAGAGGCTGATCCCTCGGTTTCTTGTGTTCTTACTCGGGAGACATACAGTACAGTAATGATAACACACTAATATTAAAAAGATCTCTTGGATGATCATGAAAAATCCCTTTACACAGCTAATCAAATCCAGTTTCATAAGTCTATTACGTCATATTGTACTTTAACTTCAGACATATGTATTCAAAGATCCTTATATCCTCATCATTGTCAAATAGTTTTATTTCATATTTTTTTCTTATATTGATATTCAAACAGTACCACTCCAACATCTTCAGCATTAGAGATTAGAGCTTCAGGGAAATAGGTTTTTTTCCTCTGTGATCACAATTCTTATTTTGCATGGTTGCTTTGATAAAAGAGAAGGCTCACACACACACACACACACACAC
>NC_045752.1:7306018-7388002 GCF_008692095.1 Etheostoma spectabile
ACACACACACACACACACACACATACCCTTCTTACTGCACAGGGGCTGATTATGAAACTATAAGATTTAGCATGTTATGTTAGCTGCTGTGTTATTTGTTCTTAGCCATGCTCCTGTGAGTCTATTTAAATTTAAGATTATTTTCTGGTACAATCAGTCTAAAAAAAGAAATGTTCCGTGGGCGCTTTCAAGAATAGCAGTTCACAGTACAACAGAACATGATCTCTTATTCCACCGAAGGATCAATTGAGGCGTAACTGCAATCACACAGTCCATGAAATAACATCAGAATCTGCAGATGATTGCTTTTAGTTATGAATGTCTAAAATGAAGGAATAAACCCAACTGAAATAAACCCACAGGCAACAGGAAGTTGATCCGACTGTGAGGATATATGAGAACCAGTCCATTTTTTGATTGTCTGTCTGTATGTCCATATTATATTTGTTCTTTAAAGATATGTTTTTAAAATGGAAGTTTTTCTTCTTCTTCACAGAGACGAAAAAAAAATAGTTTGTTGTGAATAGTGACATTATACTTCTATACTAGCCTGGAAATCCAGACCCAAATCCAAAAGATTAAGGGTCTGTCATCAAGTAATGAAAGTCTTCAATCTCAAGGGGCAGCACCAAGCATGCATTTAATAATCTCACTGCACACAATTGAATAATACTACAACCAATCACAACAATGCACAGGGTGACTTATCCAGAGCCTCATACTCTTAGCTACCAGTGTAGCTAACTGGTAGATTAAACTGTCCTCATCTGTTTAGCTTGCCTCTGGCCCACCTACATCACATACACCGATGTGGTTGGTGCAGCTCGGCTATAAGGGTATAGTCAATGAGCAGCGTTACTCGATGCCACAGTAACTCGCTGAGCAAATTCAAATCGTGCTTTCACGAGAACTCTGGGTTTCCAGGGTACTTCTATACTACAGTAACTCCAGTTCTCGATAACAGCCCTTATTTCTGTCTTACATAACTTTGTTGTTGTTTTAATATTGTGTTGCTCCTGAGTCTGCCAAGCCTGCTCCCCTGCGATGCTGCTTCTCGGAGTTATTTATGCGGAGAGAGAGGTGGGGCGACCTGCATCCAAATCAATTTCTGCCGGTTGTCATTTACAGAAAAGGACTATTGACATCTTGTTGTTGAATTTTCTTCTTGGCACTTGTTTTTCACTGTTGTTACTTTGCTGGGAAAAAGGTTCAATCTGGTTTACTTTGGTTCTTGTGTGTTCCTGTTTTTCTTTAGATTTTTCATTTGTTTATATCTCCCACGAGTGCTTTTCTTCTTGGTCATTTAGATTTGTCTCCGTGTGCATCTCACTTTCTCTGTCTATCACTGTCTCCATTATGTTTGCTTATTGACAGCCTGTACCCAAGTTAATGGTGTCTGGGGGCCTGTGTAGCTGCCTGTCCCTGTGATTTGTACAGTTTGAGCGTCTGCTCTGGTGGCAGGTCTATCGTTTCTTTCTCACTATTTGTTTGCCTGCCTCAGAAAATGGCACCCACTTCTCAGAGCACTGTGTTGTGTTCCAAACCTCTGAGACCACCTCAGGGCCATTCCCCGCCTGTTTTTGTCACCCCCCCCTCCCCGTTTTTGTTTGTTGTGTCTGGTAACGGCGTCGATGCCTGCTTGCGGGTAAGAAAGTCCGCCTAACCAAGCCAAAGATTTGACCTTATTTTTGAAGCAAAGCAATCAGTGGAACCATCGGCACGTGATGCTCTGTGCTTCCCTGTCCATCCCCCTCCTCTGTCCCTGTCCCGCTCACACAGCTATACGGCAGCTCATCTCTCCAGCTCCTAAGCTGCTGGACTGGGTTAAAACACTGAACAGCTGCTGGTGGCCCAGCAGATGTGGGCTGTGAACCAGAAACATACTATGCTGTCAGCTCCCATGTTTGGACAGGGTTTGTGATGCTGTTTGCATTCTGCACATAAAGCAGCTGTTGGACTTTTATTTATTTATTCATTTACAAATTCATCTTATTGAAGGATATTCAAATGGCATATGTCCCATCATACCATAAAATACATTACATTTAAACACCATTGAACAAATAATTATGGAATGGCCATCATACCTACTCAATTAGTAGTTCTCTAGGGTTAATTATTTTTGTATAAAGTGAACTTTTTTTTTAAGCTCGGAGTCGGATAATTTAGTTCATAAAAGGCCAGTTAAAGATGCCCATCACTATTATCCTACAGCTGAGTTCACATCTTCAAATAGATGTTGTTTTGCCTTATCAACAGATATTACATTTATATGGTCTTTAAAACAGAAAAAAGTGTAACAGAGCCTCACATTTGAGAAGCTGGAACACCAAAAATGTTTGGTAATTTTCCTTTATTTGACTATCAAAACTGTTTAGAATTATTGTTCTGTCCATCAGCTAATCGATTCATTGACTAATTGTTTTAGCCATAACAGTGGATCAGTATTAAACTGATAAGAATGGTGCATGTCTACTATGGTGCATTATCCCTTTATATCTGGCAATACATTGAGTTTTTGTATTGGTGGGTGCATCCCTATTCCAAAACAAATACATTTATAATTGTATAAAAAAGAACAAGAAATTACTTTGAATACTTATATCAGAATTTCCACAATGCTCATACAAAGCACCTCTGTGTTCCCATTAGAGTACAGAAGTTCAACATGCTTTAATTCACATGGAAATTAATCACCACAGTCGTCAGGATTTTAGTATGTAAATCCATAGTTAAAGTATTTCTCTATAATAATCTTAAATTCATCCATTCAAATTACATTACATGTCATTTATGTGGTAATTACTTGAATTGTTGAGTCCTTGTAAATTATAGACTGTGTTTTAGACCTACTCTTTCTGTAAAGTGTCTTGAGATAACTTTTGTTATGAATTGATACCATAAATAAAATAGAATTTAGCTGACGCTTTTATACAAAGCAACTCACAATTGATATACGTCACATGTCACACACATATTCAAAGTTTGGAAAAAAAGATTAGGTATTTATTAAGCGTTAAACACTAAAAGGCTTAACAGCTAATCTCCTTTATTAGGACTGTGAGGTCAGATTTGACTGACGGAGGCAGGATGGCATAGAGGGACTGACGGAGGACTGGCAACATAAGCTAACAACCAACAGCTGTCATCAGATTTTGATTCAAAATGTCGATAAATCCTGGTTTGTGCTCAAAAGTTCATGACATCACCCTTTTCCACCTGAGCCCCAACCACTTTAAACCAGTGAAAAGAGCACAGACGGACACAATACTGAAACTGAAATAACTAAAATTGTTCCAAAAACCCTAATTAAGTAGTCACAAGTCTGCAAGTCGTTCAGGAATATTCAACATCCTACTTGTACGGTTGCGTGTACCCATTTCCCACGATGACAGTCTCATTTTTTCTAATTAGGAGAAAAGAGTTACAGGCAGAGTTGGCCTCTGGGAGTCGTCAAGCACTGTTACTTAAAGCTTGATTGCCAGAAGTCGTGTAAAACTCATCTGTCCTAAAAAAAAACAAATCTTCCAAATCACTTAACGCTGCAGCCGCCACACTCCCTCCCTCACATTTCATCCTGTCAGCTCGTCTGCAGAATTCAAACCACCAGATAAAACACATTTTGTCGTTTTGAAGGAGTGTTGAGCGAGGCTACTATTTGTCATTTGCATTTGATGGCTGGTGTCTGCTCCTCAGTTATAAATGCTGTCCTTTGCATCTGACAGAACCTCTCTCTTTCTGTATCTCTTTCTATTTTCACTTACCCTCTCACTACTTTTCTTCCCTCTATGCCATCCTGCCTCCCTGGGCTTCTCTGTTCTCTCCTGCTCTTTCTTACCTACACTCTGTAGATCTGTCTCTCTGCCCTGTAGACACTATTTTATCCTCATATCCCTCTGTCTCCCCCTGGTTCTCTGTGCCTGTACTTGGCTGCTTGCTTTAAAAATAGATTGGCCTAGATTACAACAGCTGCATTGGCGCTGGCACCAGGGTTTGGTTTGACTGAGCCAAGAGAGGTTGCCCGGTGTAACAAGAGGTTGAAGATCAAAAAGGATACAGGGATAGTGCATCCGCAGCCTATCTGCATGCCTGCAGTGGCCACGCTCCAGAGTTTGTTTTTATACTGTCATTCCGTCCATTCTTCTGCTCTCACATCACACACACACACACACACACACACACACACATCTCATTTTACTGATCTGTCTGTGAGAACTGTGACATCAGATATATTTTTGTGCATTCTTTTTCCCTGCAAATACAGTAATAGCAGGTGCTGGATCAAGGTGTGTGTGTGTGTGTGTGTGTGTGTGTGTGTGTGTGTGTGTGTGTGTGTGTGTGTGTGTGTGTGTGTGTGTGTGTGTGTGTGTGTGTGTGTGTGTGTGTGTGTGTGTGTGTGTGTGTGTGTGTGTGTGTGTGTGTGTGTGTGTGTGTGTGTGTGTGTGTGTGTGTGTGGGTTGTGTGTGTGTGTGTGTGTGTGTGTGTGTGTGTGTGTGTGTGTGTGTGTGTGTGTGTGTGTGTGTTCAGTTTTAATTCACAGATGATGCAATTTCTTATCTGTCCTTGTGTTTGTGTTGCATTGTTTGGTTTGACCATTAACACACTTGTGTGTAATATGAGCATGCGTATATCAGCCCACCATGATCAACTGTCGTCTGCAGAGCTCCACTTCAGAATACAAATTCTGTCTGAGACACAGTATCTCACCCTTTGAGCATCTCTGCTGTTCCCTCTTTTTCTCCGCATCTCTTGTGCATCTCTTGTGCATCATGCACATTAGAGACTCTGCAATACATGGATTTCTACTATTCAACTAACTGTGTATGCTGCATGTACATTCTATTCATTTATTTTTTCACATGCAGATGAAGAAAGGAAAGGTTAAAAAGCGAAGATTTCCATTTTCTTAAACTGACCATCTCCATTGTAGATTTATGTGCACGATGCAACAAACTTTAATTCAATAGGAATAGGCAACTTGATAGTGGCTTTCACTCCATCCCTCCAAATATTGCTACAGTGTATAGCTGAAACATCTGTATTATCTTTGAAGGAATAGTATGACAGTAATTGTTGACAGTAAAGTAAAACACCTACTGATACTGTTTTTATCCGGTCTTACAAGGTGGCAGCATTTGAAAGGTGATGTTCATCTGAAATGAGCACTGGCTTTAAATAGATAGAAAATGTATTTTCCAACATGTCTTGAGTCTTGTTAGGGGCATGCTGACTGTAAGATCTAGCAGAGTGAATTGTGAATGAGGAGAAGAGAATGACAAATCAGAACGAGGAGGAGGAGGAGGAGCCGCAGAATGAGGCCAGAGAGGGAGAAAAGTGCTCCATCATTCACAGCGATCCATCCTGCTTATCAGCAGTGACCAGAGGGATCAGAGAAAGGCTTTGATGACTGAATACATTTAAATACACATCCAGTGCCCTGTACTGCATGTCAGTGGCAAGTACTATACAGTAGTTTTTTTTGTTTGTTCAGACATACCTCCACAGCCCTCACAGACAATCATTCAACATCACAATTTATATTGTTTATGTTTGCATTTGTACTATAAGCACATGGAATGGCAGAAGCTGCATGTTTTAATAATGTATCCATAGGTTTTAGTTACTGTGGATTATTCAACCATTTCTCCATCACTACTCGTATTTCATGCGCTTTCAATCACAGCAGGTTGTGTTCAGGTGTTATAACTGACTGTAAATACCTGCAATACACTAATTTGTTACCAAAATCTATGGAATTTTTTGGGGGGGTTACTAAATCCTGTTTTTTTTTATATATATTTTGTATTCCCTAAGCATTACCACAATCTTTTCACATATCCCATGACAACTGCGGTCCCCCTGGTTACAATGAATCAAGGAATCCTATTACCGTGACTGTAAAGAATAAGACAAAGTCACTCCAAGCAGATGAAGCAGCTGACGATGCAGTTCAGGCCCAGGCACAACACGTTACAGTGTCTGATATGTGGCGTTTAGAGGCGGATTGTTCCAGAGTGGGTGACTGACTGATGCTGCCTGGTGAAGGAATGTCACAGTCATCCTCACATATATCTCACTCATGTTCTCTGTCTGCATAGAGTAGACAATGCCTGACACACACAGACATAAATAGCCCTCACCGCCTACAGCCTTAATATTAATGGCTTATAGGGGACTTAGCTGTCTCGGCCAGCCGGGAAATTATTATTATGAAACGGAGGAAGGGAGAAAGATGGTCTGAGTGATGGAAAAAAAGACTGTCTGTGGGATTTACTTAACGATTGGTCTTCAGCTGAAGTGGAAACTTGCACTGTATCATCATAATTAAGAGAAAAAGGAGCTGTGGCAGCAGTGGTACAGTCGCTTCTTCGGCTGCTTTATTGTGACTGATACATTTTAATTAAGTTTTTTATTTTATTTTATACTTTTTAATTGATCCCCAGTGGGGATATTAGAAAAGAGCTATGGTACAGTTAATCTCCAATCAACAGGTCAGTACTAAAAGTACAGTACAGCTCAAAAAGTTTTAATATCTGACTCTTTCCAGGATCTACAAGGCATCTTCCCTGAAGACAAGAATGTCCAAAATAGATGCCTATAAATGTTCTGTTAACAGCATGTAGGGAGAAAACCGCTTTGGCACTGAACACAGCGTGACTGCCATTTAACCATCTTGTTTGTCTGGTATTCTTAGGCCCATGAAGCCACATACCCTGTCAACTGAAGGCAGCACTAACTCCGGAGCATACAGCTAACAGGAATGGATAGGTAATTATGCTTTGACAGGAAGACAAAAAAAATTGCAGTACCATTCGATGCCTTCACTTAGCATTGTATTTTTTGACACACAATGCTGTGGATGTCTGTCGGTGAACCAGTAATTTGAGCCCATGATTTATTCAAAACCATATTTAATGGTATATGTAGTAAAACAGCTTTTATATTATTAGAATTTGATTCCAAGGATAGTATCAGTAAACTATAGCTTCCGTGCTGCTTGTAATGCAGCTGGTGCATGAGTGATGGACACAATTACAAGAACACCTGTAAAGTGTAATGCAGTGGTTTCCAACCTTTTTTTGCTTGTGACTCCTAATCCAAAGCAACGTCCACTTGCAATCCCCCATCATCAAGGTGGTGACACACCCCCGAGACGATCAGCTGTCAGTAGTTGGGCCCATAGATAGATAGATAGATAGATAGATAGATAGATATGCAGATATGCAGTTTATATATAAATATACTATACATATCTACATATACAGTACATATATATCCGAGGGAGTTTTCAAACACAAAGCTGATTTTGGCCATAAACAACATACAGTATGTGGCTCTTACATACTTTATTAATCAATCGTTTGTTATTTATTTAGTACAAATATGAAACAATTTCAGTTTCTCAAACTTGAAGATTTTCTTCCGTTGTTTTATATTTTTGTAAACTGAATATCTTTGTCCTCTTGGACTTTAAGTAGGACGTAACGTGTATTTAAATCACCTTGGACTCTTTGTGATCAATTAACAATTATTTGAGTAGTTGAACAAATAATTGACAGTGACTTAATAAGAATACTCTTTAGTTGCAGCCTTACATAGATATGACCTTGTAGTATGTATTGATAGATATGACCTTAATGTTCAGTTTGTGATGTGACTCTGTTGGATATACAGTGATGGTGATTCTTGAAACTATAGGCCTACATATTGTACCTTTGCATTATTGTGTGTATTATTTTGTAAATGTATCACTACAAACAAGGCCCACAAAATTGCCTCCATACTTGTCTTGACACATATTTGCTTTTACATAAGACTTGGATGACCGTATTAAATAGCCTAGATCTTCCTGGTATTATATCCACAGCATCATTCCAGGAATATAACAGGCTCTCTGTTGAAATGCAGAGGGCTAGTCATGGTGACACGGGTGATTATATAACTTGATGTACAGTTTGGGTGATGAAGTGATTTTTTTTTCAAAACGGTTATGACATATTTTTCCTCCAGCAGCTCGGTGAACATAAAGAATAGACCCAAATACAAGAAAAGGCGGAATAAACCAGACCGTGAATTCTGCAGTGCCCCCTGTACGGTTCGTCAAGCGCTGTAGTGGCGTAAAACACGACGAACGTGAGATGGTAATGACGTCAATAGAGAGAGAGAGAGAGAGAGAGAGAGAGAGAGAGAGAGAGAGAGAAGAGAGAGAGAGAGAGAGAAGAGAGAGAGAGAGAGAGAGAGAGAGAGAGAGAGAGATGCAGCATCACTCGGCAGCGCGTCAGTGCAGTGAGGAGTCCAGCAGCAACTCTATCAACTGATAAAACCGCCTACAACAGTCCGCTGGACTTAACCTCAATTTTTGGCCGGAAGAACCCGAAAATATTATTTCGACCTACTGCTAGAGAGGAGGGAGAAAGACTTTTACTCCGTTTCGGGTTTTTTCCCCCAACCACAAAAGGGAATGCCATCGATAAATATGAAACTGGAGATGGTGACCATCATCGCCTGCGAAGTAGACACCGAGGTGTTTACATCAGACAAAATGCAGGTACGGTTTTCATAAAAACAAATTAAAAAAAAAAAACAAGGCCCGTTGCAACTAATCATCACGGTTGTGCCCTTGTGGTGTGGTTGTGCAGCAGTTTGCTCAAGAGAGATTGCATACTGCCCTGTAGAAGCGCATGCATATCTGGGTGACGTTAAACGCAGCCCTGTCTCTCAGACGAGGATTTTTATCAATGGGAGCCACAGCTCGCCAAGACTCGCGTATCGCGCCGCGCGCACGGCACAGTTGATTGACGCTTGATGAATTGCAGAAATGGGTAGACATGGCAAGAATGGGACACGGATCTTTTACGCATATTAAAACATCCGCGTTGCACCAATTGTTGTATCGTTGTGCAAGTTTTGGAGCATGAGGCATTATGCGCAAGTTAAATAGGAGGGTGGCAAGGATTAAATTGTCCATGCAAGGCACATGCAGAAAAAGAAATGAGGCAGTTTTAGACGCAGTGGCGGACAGCTAGCCCCCCCCTTTACCTCTGCTCCTCCTCATGCCAGCAGCATTGCAGGTACGTGAGGTAAGCTGGGAGACCGAAAACATAACTTCAGTAAGAACATTCAAAGAAATGTCATACTCAACATCACACATTGAGCCTAAAATATTATAAATTACCCAACAATGATAACCTGAGGGTTGTGATTGGTCCCATAAGGAATCAATATGCAGTGTAGATACATTTTTTTCCTATAAATGGACTTAACTCAAAGTCCATTTAGGTCACTTTGAACTCCATCATATTGAATAACTTGAACACTCCCTCTAGTCACATTTTATTGATTTGTCCTAAGGGCAGGTGCAGGTAGCCTGTCAGTCACAGAGAAGGTAAACAGTTGCACTTAAATGTGTTCAAAGTAAGCCTAGGGACCCCACCTTTGGTACTGCAACGTGCCAGGTTTTGGTCTTAAAAGGCCACATAGATGGTCTGCCAAAGCTTGGCTCACCCACTAAACCCTTTTGGAAATTCCATGTCAGAATATATTCCCTCACCTGCTGACTGCTCGTCTGATTTGACGTATCACCAAATAGACGCAGGAATGGAGCAAGAACAAAAGCAAGACACACATATAGTTCATCACGGGCAGCCAGTGTATAGGTGCTCCTTAGGGCTCTGGTGTGGGTAAGGCTGAATTCAGCTATTTCTTGCGTCCAATAGCAGCATTTGCAGGTTTTAAGCACCCAGTCACCCCACCCTCATCCCCACAGCACCTTGATCAGCCATATTTTATCACTTTTTGCAACTCCATGTGCATTGCAGACTTTATAGCTGCCCTAGGGGATATGTGTGTATTTGTAAAATATATGTATTGTGTCTGTCCTGAATTGCACAAAGAATGCAAATATTCTGCATATATGCATGACAGACATTGTGCATTTCAGCCTGGGACCCACCCTGTGGTCTGCCTTGCCCTAGCAAGGCCAGTCAGCTGTTGTGTTTGGTTCCAACTCTCATCACACTTTCTAACCACTGCAGACCAGCCAAGGCGAGAGACACAAATGTGTCAACCTGCAGTTGTCCTGTAATTATGGGATAGTAGTCGTAATCAATTTCCCAGTGACTCTGGGTGAAAAAAACAGCTGTGTTTGAAACCTTTGTATGAGGTGTTGATTGTGCAGCGTTTCTTCTGTGTACAAGTGATACTCCTGATCATTATGACATATTTTGAATGTCTCTTCCCTTGCAACACAGGACTTGTGCTAGCGTGTTGCAAGGGGCGACTCGGCTAACACGTTATTTATTTCTTTGTGATTTACTTTCTTTAATGTACTGTGCAGGGCTCAGAGATCAGCCATCCCCCCAGAGAGGCTTGACATAGCCACGGGCAGGACAGACTGATCAGAACCCATAAAGCTTCCTGTCAAGCAGCTCTTATCAGCCCACCTCTCCCAGACTCATCCGAAGAACAGGGGCTCTGTGCACAAATAAATGAGCAGACATAAGACTGACTTTCCAATGGCACAAAGAACACCAGTAATCCTGGTTTCTGGCACACAGAGAGTGATGGAGAGCGCTGGGGAAGAGGGCAGATTAATAAAGCAGGGCACGTGGGAAGCAGCCTCTGATTGAGCTCACCTCCCTGTCAGCCTGCTCTTGTTTTCATTATCATCCAACAAGATCTGAGCCTGTCCGAGGCCCCTGTTTTTATTAATATCTCCAAATCAGAAGATAAAAAACAATAAAGGTTGCTGCGTTTTGTTTTTGCAAAGCACTTCAGGTGAACTAATATGTGGATTGCTGCTATTTATAGAGACTTCATGGAATGATTAGGCAATGGCAGTGGTGCTTGAATGGGCAACGTGAAGAAAATAAGCAAATGGTGGGGTTTTTAATTAGAGGAGATGCTGTGTGACTGGCTGTGGTGTTTTTTGTTTTGACACGGTTGATATGTCTTGCCTTGGCTCCTTTTCCAGCTGGTTACATCATTAATGAGCCAAACACAGAGGCTGTGGACAAAGCAGTTGTTGTTCAATGAATGCAGAGCTGGTGGTACAGTAGGCTTTCATACCAAAGTGCTTTGGATCCATTTGGGAGAAAACAAAAGGACTATTGTTGCTGTGAGGTTCACCAAGGCCAGAGCTGTGGGCAGACGCTATAGTATGTGTGTGTTCATCACAAGACTATCATTACCTGGAAAATGTAGCAGCATCAGCAGATGATAGCACAGGACACATGGTGAAGGTCATTGCGCGTTGGCAGGCAGTGAGTGTATTACAGAACACAGAGCGTGACGCAAGCCTTTACACTTACCTTGCATGCTTAATGTGATGCTGGCATTTACATGTAATTTATTTATTTATTTATTTATTCACTTTGCCCATTTATTTGCTCTTTTTATACATGTATGAATAACAATTCAGCCCGTCACCCTGCTCTTTCTCTTGATAAGTGCCTCTCTGGCTGCAGTCTGTCTCTGAATTAAATGGGTTTTAGTTAGGAAGCACAGAACACAGGATTTTGACATTAGGACCCATTCACACACTATTATAGAGAAGCATGTTATATAAAACACTACAGAGACTGCTTTGCAAGCCACAAGGACAGCTGTTTTCAACTTAAGCCTCCTCTCCCACATACAGACGACTGTAGTGACACTGACACAGTCAAACACTTCAACCACAACAGTGAGTCAGCGGACGCGCAGACCTATTAACACCTGTCAGCAAACATGCACAACTCCTCGCCGAGCACGCCTGGAGAAGTTTCCGTCCACCTGGGTCACTTTCCATTTGTCTTCCTCTCTGTCTGTCTGCCTGTCTATCTATTCTCTCTCCCTCGGGTCATGTGTCCATTCTCAGGCTTTATCGTACCAAAAGTTATGCTTGTTATGAGCAAGGAGGAGAGATTTGATAACTAATCTGCTATTTGTAGTTGTAGTGATTTAGCTCACGTCTGAGATGTTTTCAGTTTTTCCCAATGTCTTTTTTGATACACAGTCTTACATAACGTACTGTCACTCCTTTTAATTCGTGACGGTTATTTCGAGCCTCTAAGCAACTAGTCTTGCATTGCCAGCGACGGTGCCCTTGCAAAATAGATAGCGGAGATAGCAGAAGGGGAGGGGAGGGAGTCAAGCTTTATCCCAGCAATGTATATCCAGTAAACCAGACTACTAAAAAACAAATGAAGCAACAGAACAATGCATCATTGTATAATTTTATAATAAATATAATATAATTTAATTCATTAAATGTGGAATATATCACACTATTTCAGTTTAGACTGAATTAATGGCTTTGTTGAGGGTAAATTTTGTTTTTTATTGATCTGCAGATTATTTTCTCGATTTAATGTTTGGTTTACAAATATTGTGGAAAATGCCCTTCACAATTTCCTAAAGGCCATGGTGAAGTCCTCAAATTGTTTGTCTGACCAAACATCTAAAACCAAAGAATATTCAGTTTTTTATCAGATAAGACAAAGAAAAGCAGAACATTCTCAGTAAGATTATATATATATATTTTTTTTTGCTTTAGATTAATCACTTGACAAAATTTGCCAATTTCTTTTCTGAAGAAGGACTAATCCAATAATCGTCAAATTGGTTTCAGCTCCACAGCAGACATTGCTCAAATTATCTACATTAGAATCAAGTTGAAGTATCATCCTAGGCAAGTCCTTGACAGATGTTTTACCTGTCTAAATTGACTGACTTGATCAGCTATTAATTATCGTTGGCCATTTGGTTAGAAGTCTACATCCACAACGTTCCACTTCCAGGATTTCTCCGTTGCCGCCAGAAATTCCGCATGATGTCACTCTTTTCGGCCATATGTCCGGCACCTTCCGCTTCCTTTGTGTTGGAATTTTAAACTCCGGTGGATTTATGAGGAACATGGTTAACCGTTCCTCAGATCTCTGCAGGGTAAATCCAGCTAGCTAGACTATCTGTCTAATCTGAGTTGTCTGTGGCACAACTAAAACAACCTTTGAAGATACACATGTTGCATCCAAACAATTTCCTTCCAAGGCTATTTGCCATGGCGCCATTGCTCCGTCGGTCCAACCAAAATGTTGTGTGGACTAGCCGGACCCTCCTCTGCTGCGCTGTGGAGGAGGGTCTGGCAATGCAAGACTATTTGGTTACTAACCAATTTTCTCTGCAGTGTTTTATTATTTAGAGAAAGGACACCGAAAGACCTCTCACTCCTTACACATTAAACATGAATAAGTTCTGAATTTTCAGTTGATCCTGGCCCAGCATTTCAAAACACTGCTGTGATGCAATTTTGACCAGTTGTTGAGGTGAAAGCAAGAGGCAAACGAGCAGAGGCAGGACAGACAGGATGGATGTTGACGGTGAATATATCATGTTCTGTGCTGGTAGGAAACCAGATCTGCATCTTGGCAAGGTTGATCGATCCCAGGCCTGAGCAGTGGGCTCAGGTGTGCCTGCTCCCCCAGTCTGGGCACTCGGCAGGTGGAGATGGGCAGCTCACATTGGCCTGAAACCTTAGAGAAGTGCTGGGGCTCAGGTGTCAGCTAAAGGTTAGCTCTGTGTCCTTTAGGGTGACGTAGAAAAAAGGACTGTCTCCTGGGTGGGGTGTCCGGTTACAATGTGTCCAAGATGACACGGCTATGAATTGATGAGATTAGAAGAAAAGAAAAAGCCCTCGCAATGGAATGTAGAGGCCCACAATTTACTACCCAAAATAGAAGATGGGGAAACGGCATCATACAATGATTGGCCTTTGTTATTAAAATTACGGGTTGAACGTAATTTTCCTGTCAGACTTTCCAATACAATTTCCAGTCCAACACAAATGCCTCTGGAAAGACAAGGTTGTTTTAGTGCTTAAAATAGCAGTGCCTTAGAAGAATACAGTTGGGCTTCATACTGCAGGCTAAAGGCAATCTTAATAAATGTTGTTTCAAGCAGGGTTTTTCTTTTTTTAGGATCATAAAAGTGCTGAAGTAATAAGTCAATACACAGAAAATGAGAACTACAATTTTGACGAATCATTATATTATTTATTTTAGTAATTTATCAAGCAGAAATGACTGGTTTCAACTGCTAAAAAACATGATAATTTTCAGATATTTTCAGATAATATCCTTACATTTTGGATCATTGGTTAGACAGAACAACAGTAATAAAAAACAACAACTTGTTTGTGAAGTAGTGAAGAAGATCTACATCTACCCAGATTTAACCCAGATATTCAGATCTTGTATATACTAAAAGTAACAATGCCAGAGCAATACAGTCCAGCATTCAAAATTGTACTTGTTCAACTACATTCTACAGTTGTCCTTTTCAGCAACGATATTGCATGCTGATATCGCCACACTCAACATTTTGACAGCGGTGTTGTCTTGTCTCGTCATTATTATTGTTAACGAATTTACCACTTCAGCAGAAGTGTTCATTAAATGTTTCCAAACAGGCTTAGTGGCATGACGGTTAACGTTGAATTATGGATTTATTGCTGGGGTATTTTGCCAACAGGAATATTGTTAGTTAGCAGCACTAGTAATTAACAGACCCAGGGTGAGTCTGATGAAAACTGCTGTCTTTGCCCCGAGATAGTCTCGCATAGCCAGAACCATCTGCACAGCGCTGCGCAGGAGAGATTGAGTTATGTTCTGCCTCTGTTTAGAAGTGGTGAATTTACAGCTCACAGCAACTTAATACAATATAGTGTCTGGCTTTTGTATGATATTTATTGTCTGAAAAATGGATTTTATTAAGTTTGCTCTTAGCAAAATGCTCTAAGTAAATGAAGAGCCAGCATTATGTTAGCGCTTTTTTTCCCCAACCTTTTTTTTCAACAATTGCAATGTTCCTGTCAGCTATCCAATCATGCTCCAGGAAGGGGAAGAAAAGTTTTCTTGGTATATCCAGAAATCACGTAAAGTTGGAAGCAGCAAAAAGTGTCCCGCAGTTAAAGCCGGTAAACCTCCCCTGTCTCCCCCTGCGTCTGCATGTTGTTGTTTTTTGGACATCAGTTTTTTTTCTCAACCTTTTTTATTCAGTTTTTTAGTATTATTCACAGTTTTTTAATATCCAATCCTGTCTAAAATGCTTCAAAATCCAAACCCCAAGTTCATTGGGTACCCAGGAAACCAAGAGTGAAGCAGATTGGATGAACAATTCAAGAGATTTTTATCAGATAGATAATGTGGCTAGAAACTAAAGCTTTGAAAATAAATACAATGCCGCAAAATAGGGTCTGTCAATGTGGAGAAAACCAAATATGATTATTTGTTTTTCCAAATACCTCAATATCGAAATTGTGACAATATTGTAAGGTTGACTATTGGTGCTTACACAAAATATTTACACAATGAAATATTTAATAAATAATTATCAATATGTGGATAAAGGCAACTACTAGAACAGCCTGGTAAATTAATTACTAATTGCCAATTACATAATTTTATTGTAATGCAGCCTGTAAAACCAGGAAAAGTCAACATATATTGCTATATTATTATGATATCCACAATCAAGTTTCTTATTACAGGCTCAATATATTGCCCAGCCCTACCATACCATGAACAATATTTCCTCTTGAAAATAAGTGTAGGAGAAGTATTAAAATAACAGAAAATGGAAATACTCTAGTAAAGTACAAGAACCTCAAAACTGTCCTTCACTTTCCATCTCGTTTGATACTGAAATGTGACCTGCATTCCACTTTGCCAGCTGTGCAGCCATGCTCCTAGCTTTGCTTCAGTAATGCTTGATCATCAGCCGGGTAATGTGACGCACCATTTGGCAACACACAAATAGGAAAGAGGGCAACATGCAACAGAGCAGTAGGACGAGACGGGGGTGAGTAGAGAGAAAGAGCTCATCTGTCCATATGCTGTGGTGGCCTAAGGTAGAAGCTGCAGCATCTCTTAGCAACATTATGTAATGTTGTGTACCGCTTTGGATTACCGTCGCCTCTAAAAGTGTGTAAATCTGCGTGGCAGACTACGTGGACACACATGTTAATAGTGTGTGGGCGTGGGTGTGGGTGTAACCGAGGCATAAGTGCTGCTGACTAGGAAAAGCTCCTGCCTCAATAAAAACCATAACGACGTGCTAATAGGATTAATGTGTCCTCATGCTGTAAACTGATTTCAATCTCTCTGCTGCGGACACACTGTCCCAGAGGAAGCGGGTGTGTAGCGCAGCAGTGTCGGCCCCTGCGATACCGCCCCCTGCTCGAGCTATTGATCCCACTGTAATAACACTCACCCCAATCACATGCCTTCCTGGGCTTGTGCCGCGCTCATACTACATCCTAAGATATTAATCATGAGTTGTTTTTGTTGTTGTTTTGTATTAGTGAGGATTTTCTGATATGGTAATATTAATGGCTGCTTTGACAGAAGCTGCATTTTCCTGTGTGTCATGAGTGTTGGTTCTCCGCAATCTCAGAGTTTATCCACTGATACACATTACGGCCGCATTTTCACCTGGTATTAATTCAATCCGATCTGAGTGATCCGATCACAAGTGGACAGCTCTAAGTATGTGTGTTTACACCTGGCGGTAGAATTTGTCTCCGTCCGCGTCATGAGTAACCTCTTGTGATCGGATCTCACTTCCCAACTCTATATTCAAATAAACATGTGATCATTTCCGTTTGCACATTTCGGTAGGCTGTTTGTGTGTATGTGTATACATTTCAGCTGCTACTTTCACATAAATCACACCTTACAAAAGGTACGATGACTAATGAAAAATCGCTGCCTACAGTCTGTCAGGCAGGAGAGAAATCAATTTAGAGTTTCATGTTTGCTTATAGGAGTTATGTTAAGTTACTGCTGATAAAGACCAAAATAAAAAAAATGAAAGGGTGAATTTTATCATTTGAATTTATTGGAAATTAAACCGTTCTACCGTATTACAGCCACATCTTTGGCTTGCAGGCTTCTAAATAGCAAAAGGAGAAGGTGAGACTTAAGAGGAGGAATGTCTGTAGTAATATTCTTCATAATTGTGAAATTGGGACGGTTTATGAAACAAAAAATAAGGTTATTGTGTACCAACGTTTCCAGGCAACAGCGGGGCAGAGAGCCAGGGATACAGTATAAGAGTTGGCAGCACAACACAATTTACTCTCAGTGGCTTTTGTGACATGAGAAATACTTCAAATGAGTACATAGGTTCATAGTTCAGGGGTACGGGATCCTTAATGTGTCCCAGGACACAAACACATACATGCTCCTAAAATCTCAATGTATCTTGAATGCGTCCTGAGCCAACAGTGGTGTAACATCACTGATCACTTTCTACTCTTTCTTCACTGTCTATTTCTGGTGTTAAATTGACTTTTAAGACATTCATTTCTTCTTTCTGTCCTCACTATGTGTGTAGGTCAACAGCTATGCAGCAATCCAAACACTTCCAATAAAGGGTGAAGGAACAGCCCATTAATGTTTTTACAGGAAGCAATTAAATCAGGAGAGACTTCATTCAAGAATGAAAAAGTTTAATTAACATGGTGCAAAATAGGTTGATAGGTTGGCGATTACACTCCATTGCAATGTTAAGTTTATAGAGGTATAGAGGCCATGGATGTACAAGACTATCCCCTCGATGGAGTCTACACGCTGGAGGGGGTGAGGAAGTGATGAAGGTAGAGCCGGAAGATCAGGATGGATGTGGTTTGGAGCAGGGCCTCTGATGATGGAGGAGCCTCTGGGCGCTGAGTCAGCTGATTAGGTTGGGAGAAAGCGCAAGAGAGAGAGAGAGATAATGTAAATTTGAAGCATAGAAGTATTCCTGAATGAACTTACACTAAGCTCCAAGTCCTATCCCCTGACCAATCGGCTATCCTTACATTAACCATTCGAGAGCGATGCCTAACCCCAACCAATTGAGCTACTTCGTAGGGTGGGCCTTTCCTAGAAGTTACATGGGTTCCATATTAACGTGTCACTTATTGTTATATTAGCAATATATTAGTCTAATACAGCTAGCTTAATGGCTAGATGAGTTAGCTGTAAACTGATGACTACAAATGACAACCAGCTATGATATAAAGTACCTACAGATAATGCTCCACAAAGGGTATTTGGGGAGTAGATAATAGATGCCAGTCATAATTTGCTTGGTTACAATGGTTAAAGGGTTTATTGAGTTACGTGATCTTTATATATGGATTATTTGTTTTACTTTCAACAGTGTTCATAGTAATGTTTGGCAGCTGAAGGGTTTGTTGTGTTTTAAACATAATACGTTTTATGTCACAAGTGAGTGCGATGGAAAGTTGGCTCTGCTTTAAGGAGCAGTAATGGAAAAAATAAGGAATGTGATAAGCAAGAATGTGCTGGAACAGACATGCATGCAGGTAAGAGATTTAGTATCCAGCTGCATCTGTTATCTCCAGAATCTGCTTCACTTGTACAACCTCATTAGACTGGTTCCAGTTTGGCCCTGTAACGCAGGAAAGTAATTAAAAATAGGACGGTCCACACACTTAAAGAATTTTCTTAATTATTCCAACATACCGGTTATCTATTTTTAGTGTAACACTGTTCGTGAGTCACCACGAGGCTCCGTGGCCTAGTTAGTAGGTTTTCACCTAAATCCCATTCCAGCACGAGGGGCTGGATTAGACTGAGCTAAAGCCACGCCCGTGTCATGGAGAACAATGATTTCACCAAAGAGAGAAAAAAAAACACAGAGTAAGTCTTCTTTACTCCCTAATTAATCTTTTCATTTTGATCCAAAATGTCAAATGGTGTAATTCAACATAGAATTGGACTAGGTTGTAGATTACAGTATCCGAGTGCCCGTGTGATTTAAATACTGTCCTAGCTTAAATGAAACACAATATCAAAATTAAGCATTGTGACTATTTTCATTGTGGATTAATATGTTTATTATTTTCTTGATTAGTCTCTTAATCATTTAGTCTATGGAATATCGGAAAACAGTCCCAGAGCCCAGACTAACGTCTTTAAACTGCTTGTTTTGTCCAAATTAGTTTTACTGTCTTAAAAGACAAAAACTATTTTTTCAAATATTTACATTTGAAAAGGCAAAACTTGTCAAATTTGGGGTGATTTGCTTATAAAGATCAACTTTATGAATGCTGTGTAATTGATACATATCAATTCATCAGCTATTGGTTCATCTCTATACTGAATGCTTTTTAGATTTTTTACTATTATACAACAGTCTGTATTAGATCTCCACATGCTGTTTTCTCATTCTGCCCATTTAGTTGTTGAATGCCATTCCAATAATGCAAAGCTTTTATTTTGAAATTGAAATTTGGGCTGATTGTCTTGTTGCCTTTATGTGTGTGTTTAGTGTCCCGCTTTTTCAGGCGCATGGCTGATCAAAGGAATGATGGGACATGTTGGTGTGTTTCAGCGGGTGTGGCTTGTTCAATCTCACCAGTGACAGAGAACAAACAACTTAATATGAGAACCTTATTTAACTCCCTAAACTGCACAACCACACTGAGACAACAATAGCAATGAAAGTTGACAGCATGCTACAGCTTTTGCGAAACGTCACAGGTTGAGCTTAAATAATTGAATATGCACATGTATTTTAAGTTCCGTTAAAGAGGGGTGGAGGTGGGGTCACGTTTAAAGATTTAAATATGTACTTGAAAGTAACGCAATAGTTACTTTCTGAAGTAAATACTTTTATCGTTTTAAACTGAGTAACTCATTTTGTTACTTTTTGGAAAAAGTAAGTAGTAACTGTAACTAACTCCTTTAATAAGTAACTTGACCAACACTGGAGAAACGTAATCCTTCCTTTACATAAGATGGGAAAACACTTAAGTCAGAGTCATCTGTCACATGGTTACACTCAATTTCGCCACTCGAATGATTCATTACCTGGAAGAGGGGTGAAGTAGAAATACTGTAAATACTTTTTATATCCGCTTTTTGCTTATTAAATGAAATTTGCTTATTGTGGAGCCGTATGCTCTTCAGATGATTTTGTGTCAGGACCACTAGCTGGTTCTGTTTTTGTTGCCTCCTCGTGCCGCTGAATGTGACTCACGCCTACAGTCATGTCCTGTTGCCACCATGATGGCAGCCTTTCCATTACCATCAGGGACATAACTGCCTCATTACCAAGAGGCAATCAGCTGAAGAATGGCCCTGCAGCCACTGACAGAGTGACTTCAGTTCATTAGCAAGCTTTATATCTCTCCCCATTAGATTTTTTATTGTGCTAGCTTGCTTTCTGTCTTTTAGCCTTTTGGTGCATCGGAGTCTTCTTTCTTGATCTCTGTTTTTTTCCTCAACAACAGTCACCTGAGGCAATGTTGGCACTCAAAAGAGGATTGATTTAACTTTGCTTCATATACAAACAGTAAAATTGGTTAAACATTTTACTTTAAAGTTTTATTACCAGAAGCATTTTGTCCCATCATGAGGACTTTGTTTATTATAAATGTTAGTGATAGTTTTACACTTAAAGCAGGAAACATTCCAGCTTTTTTATTATAGGGGAGAATTTTTTTTTCACCTTTTTAAAAAAAATCTTAATTGTACTTTTAGGTTAAGATCTGTAGAAACACAAAGCCTAAAGTATAGTTCCCTCCTGATGCAACAAGACAAAAATATTAGTTTTTGTCATTTTCTTGCTTTTTCTTGCGACACTGCTTACTAGGAGTGGGTACCAAGCTCTGTACTTTGATTGATTGATTTTTTTTAAATTTACCATCCGAATTACATCGGCACTACTGAGGACCAATTCATGGTAAATCAAATGGTTCCAAATTTTGGTACCTGAGAGCGCGTAAGCTCAAGCTTATCTGTCCTCTCTGCATGTTTCACAGAGAGCGGGGCTTAGCTCTGAAACACACACACACACACACACACATGCACACACGCAGAGGTGTGTGTGGGCGTTACACTTCCTTGGAGACAGCCAGGCACAGCTGTGTTCTCTATGCCCTGGTCAAAGACTGACAGGCATTACAACGTTGAAGAACAATTAAAAGAGATAAACATTTAAAAAAAAAAAAGCAAAAATAGAATAAGATACAAGAATATAAGTTACTGTAAGTAAATTAATAATTATTTTTATTCAATAGGTTGGAGGGATGGGTTTAGCAGGGGAGAAGGAGGTGTTTTATTTTGTGCTGTGTGTAAAATGTTATAAATACATAAAAAAAGATTTTAAGTAAATAGGATAAAAAGGTTTGGAATTATTTTTACAGAGGGAATGATGTCATGTTGCAAATTGCAGCTGGCGTGTTGCAAATTTGGTGAAACCAGCCCCCAGGTTGGCTCAGTGCCACACCGGGGCCAAGATAAAGAGACAATCCAGGACAGGAAAGGAAGGGAATATAGCCTGTTGAGGTACACCCTCGATGTGTTATGTAAAGGTGACATGGAGAAAGATGTGGTCAGCAATAATGACAGCACTTGCCAAGTCAAGTTGTCGGCTATTTGAGAGCTTTGACTTCTCTTGTTAGATGAACAAAGCCTGTGAGTATAGACTTTAATATAAGAAGGAGCCGTGAGGGTGATGTTAGGTTTCTCAATTGTGGTGTTTTTGTCAAAGTATATGCGGTTTTCTGTTACCATGTTACTGTATGTGAGATAAAACATATTTCAGTACAGCTTCTTCAATAGTTGTGGTTATCTGCCTTGTTGACAATGAAAAGAACAAGGACATGCTGTTCTTGTTTCTTCTCCCACCTGTTGTCCCACAGCTCTCAGTCCCTGCAAATACCGTAATAGCACGTGCTGGATCAAGCTGTGTGTTTGTGTGAGTCTGTGTGTTTTTTGTGTGTGTGTACGTGTGTATCTCACATTACTTTACTATGCAGAAAGACCTTCTGCGTGTGTGGATGCCTACAGAAATACCAGATAACTAATTGTGGAAGCAAAGTGAATAATCCTGAGCACATTGTTGACTTCACAGATGTTGTGTGTGTGTGTGTGTGTGTGTGTGTGTGTGTGTGGTGTGTTGTGTGTGGTGTGTGTGTGTGTGTGTGTGTGTGTGGTGTGTGTGTGTGTGTGTGTGTGTGTGTGTGTGTGTGTGTGTGTGGTGTGTGTTGTGTGGTGTGTGTGTGTGTGTTCTTGCATGCGTGCGTGCAAAAGACTACATGTCACACATGGAGTTTGATGTAGCTGGCTAAGGTTTATGGAAAATTCACGGGTTGGAATACGGGCTTAAGTGGTCTTTGCAGATAGGCCACGCAAGTGCTTTGTTATTCTCAAGATAATTGCAATTACACCCAAATCAGAGCCGTTTGCAAATAAACAATCGCTGGTTAAATGCTCTAAAATTGAAGTCCGCATTTGATTGTAGGGCTGTTATATTAATTTGTTTTTAATTATTATTTTAGAAAGAAAAACAAAACTTAAAACAGTTTTGGCCGCGATTGTACTACGACATTCCCACGCTCCCATGTAGGGAGCCGGACTTTTCTAAAGCTGCACTAGAAATATTTTGATATTAGCAATATCAAAATACTATAAATATTTTGATATTAGCAATATCAAAATACTATAAATATTTTGGTATTAGCAATAGAAAAAAATACTTTGCTTAATGGGGAAGGTGTCACTTTAGTCACAACTCTAGTGAGCTTCATGGCATTTTTTAACTAATATTTGGTTTTACAGCCTACTACTTTATGCTACTGATTAAAACAGAATTCTGGTTTGCAAAGGGAGACCATTTAACCACTTTAAACAACATTTTGACATGTTTCTTCTTCAGCTATTTTATTTACAATTAAAGAGAAGAAGCTATTTGGTTAACTACTATTTTGCAGTTGATTGTGTTGACTGTGGGAGTAAGAGAATCAATTTTTAATGAGCACACTTAACACTTGGCTGTTCCTGTACCGTGATGAGTCACACTCTTCCCTCTCTGGCTTTTTTGGATTGCAGCATTCTACTTGCTAAATTAGTCAGTAATTCTCCTCAAAACGCATAAATGGAGTCAAGAAGATATTCACACATTCCTGACTTGACCTCTTTTTCTAGCATGCACCTTGTATGGTGAACAAGAAACCTTTCTAAAAATGGTATCACAGAGCCCAGAGGTGAAGTCAGCTCGGAAGTTTAGCCAGCCACCCCGAGGCGTTTAGCAAGGGAAGAACTGGGAATCAAACCAGAAAGGAAGGAGGGAGTATTGTGTATATGAGTAAAAGCGTTAATGTGCTTATTCTTGAAATTCAAATTGTTTTACCACAGTGTACACCACACTGCGGCATAACTGTGGTTCACAGCTTGCACCGTCATTAACAACTCTGCGTGTGTCAGACAGGGTGATGATCAGTGGTTTCTCTGCAGGGAATATACCCTGTATTTAGGAGCATATTCTTACACTAACAATTACTAAACATACTTGACTGTAGTGAAGTAAACAATAATCAAGGACTGCAAAATAGCAGCACCTTAATTAATAATTGTAGTGTTAAACGATTAGTCGATGCAGCTTCTCAAAAAAAGGTTCTTGTCTCACTTTACAGCAAATGTAAAACAAAACAGCAACTCAAAGATGACTCGGATGAATTTTGATAGATATTTTCAGTGTTTTCAGATGTAAAACAATGAATTGATTCAACAAGAAAAGGGATTACTTAATCATGAGAGTCATTGTTAGTTGCCGTTATAGCTGTGCACAGCTTCCCTCCAGCAGTTTTGTGATGAATATGAAAAAATAATAATTGTCATTATCAAATAGAATAAGACCTTTTTGGAATAACATAATGTTAAACAAGATAAGACCAGATGTATGTATGTGCAAGGTTTTTATTATGGATTCATCCAAAGGACAAAGGAGTAACAGGACACTCATTTCAGTATGCTGAGTTTACAGATACTTGGTGTCTGCCACCATCACTATGGTGTCAGTAATGTGCAGAAGCAGATCTCACAGCACATACTGCCTATTTCCCTCCAACTTACACACACCCTTTCCATCCTGGTGAGAGGTGCTTTGTCAGCCGAAAAAGGGAAGTGTTGCGGGAGTATTTGGGTCTTGTGTTTCCAACTGCCTGAAAGAGCATAGAAAATACATTGAGACTGGCGCTGGCTCTAAATAACACCATCATGGACTGATCTGATAGAGGCCAAACTTACCCATTGATGTTGATGCCACTGACTGTACGAATGGGCCCATGAATAAATTAAAGGGATTAAGAAAAGGCAACAGTATTATCATTTGATCGATATGTGTACATTTGTCTTTGCACAAACCTTAAGTGCAAAGTGAAGTGAAACTTTTCAGTGGAAAGAAGGTTTGGTTCCATACTCAGTGGGAGATGGTCGGCTAGGAGACAAAGAACAACGCTTCTCACGAATCCGCTGTCCCGGTGGCCTCTTTCCTTTTCCTTCCGCCCTCCTACTGAGCTGCTTGATTGAGTTCGTAGCTGAGCAAGCCAATTGGGTGCCCATGGAGATGATGGAGTAATAAAACATAGGAGATGTGGGAATATGTCATATGGGTATAGTTAAAGACAAAGTGTGGTGCATAAGGAGGAAGAAGGGAGTGATCAGAGAAAAGAGAGAATTACATAAAGAGACAGAGAGGGTGAGGAAAGAGGAGACAGTCGGCAAGTTGAAAATCTAATTTCCCCATTAACTCTAAAGCAAATGAAATGGGTGCAGAGCAGTTAGAGTCACGTCTAACGCTCAGACGGAGGTGTCAGTGAATAACTTAAACCCCCAAATTTGAGCTCACCCTAAATTTGTCTCATCTTTTCCCCAAAAATATGGAAACATTGCAGAGATGACATAGTTTATGTTGGATACTTACACAAAATACATGTATTAAGAATATTTAAGGGTTATTTAATAAAACAAATGGTATGTAAAATAAAAGATATTGACTGAGCCAAATGACCAAAGGACATTTTACCAGATTTACCTGTTTTTTTCTCCCACAGTATCTCCGGAATATCAACATAATTATCTTTGAATCCATCTTTCATCCATTTTTTTCTGTGTTTGTCCTTTGCAGGAGAGGTTCGAGGCATTGTTTAGGATCTATGATGAACAGACAAATTTCCAGATGTTCAAAAGCTTCCGGAGAGTCCGGATCAACTTCAGCACCCCAGAGGTTGCAGCCCGCGCTCGCATCGAGCTGCACGAGTCCGAGTTCAACGGCAAGAAGCTCAAACTCTACTTTGCCCAAGTGAGTGTCAGTTTAGGGGTCTGGGAAGGGGCATGGGGCGTTGGACATGGACCATCTAAAGAAGACCAGTGCTTATTTACATTGGAAGTCATGCTATAGTGCATCATTCACTGCAACATGCACACGCAACAGGGACAAAAACTCAGAAAAGGAGGGTGACAGTGGCTCTCCTCTAAAATCCTTTCACCTCCTCTGTTTACTATTCCCTTTTCTGAGCCACACCTGACTGCTTCATCAACCCACCAACCCAGTCACACGATTATATACAAACACATCATTTGCTAAATTCTCTTTCATCGTAGACGTGCGTTTGTCTCTCTCTTGCCTTTGGGGAAGAGAGGGAAAGAAAAGTGTGTTTCTAGTACAAACGCAAAATCAGATGAGCATATATTTTCAATACTATGATAATATATTTATATATGAACTCTTAGCTACACTACTAAGCTACACAACACGTAGCTACAAAGATAAGTGGCATGTTTTTCTTAATCTGTAGGTGAACCGTTGTCCGCTTGTTTTGGTTAAAAGTAAACTAAATGTTGTATAAAAGCAGAAGTTTAGACATCTAGCTGGTTACATACAACCATTTAACTGCCTATATTGCAATGTGTAGCAAGTCCAGACAACCTATTAAAAAGTTTAGTAGTCACCAAAGCTATGTTAAAACAATTGTTGTCTCCTTAAAACTCATTTTAAAACACAAACTTGCCCAGATGCCTAGACGTCAATTGGCCTGTAACTCATCAAATTCCATGAGTCAACTTGTAATTGATGCCTGTTTTCTCCTAAAAACATTACCAGTCATGACCCCTGCTGCACCTCTCAGTACTTTGATGTAAGAGGATAAAGGCTTTTACCACTCAGACAGATGCCACATTTAGGTATTGTAATTATGGCAATTGGCTGCTATCAAAACGCCAGAAATCCCCTCATGGGAAAGAAGCCTGCAATTTGAGAATAAAAGTGTGCAACACTAACGTGCCTTTCTTGCTGTTAAGTATCAAGATTACATATATCCCAATTTGACTTTTCTTTGAGGAGCTTTTCATAGTTGAAAAACTATGAATTTGACTCAATTTGTCTACTGTCACTTTCCATAGGCAGTATGGCTTGAAGTTAGGTTGCAGCCATGTCCTCTATCCAGTGTACCATGAGACAGGTGTATTTTTCCCAGAGAGCTTCACCCACTCTGTATCACTTTGATCTCCTCTTTAGAGCGCTAACAGCCTTTATCAATTGTCATCTCCTGTCCGATAGGTCCAGAATGGGGATGAGAACATTGACAAGACATACCTTGCCCCTCCCCAACCCGTCAAACAGTTTCTGATCTCGCCGCCCGCCTCGCCACCTGTGGGCTGGAGCCAG
This sequence comes from Etheostoma spectabile, assembly GCF_008692095.1. Taxonomy (NCBI): domain Eukaryota; kingdom Metazoa; phylum Chordata; class Actinopteri; order Perciformes; family Percidae; genus Etheostoma; species Etheostoma spectabile. The sequence goes on from NC_045752.1 coordinate 7,332,518, forward strand.
AGCGAAGACGCTACGCCCGGCATCAACTACGACCTGCTGTGTGCAGTAGCCAAGCTCGGACCTGGTAAGTACTCAGTCAATGTTTAATGTTCAACAAGCTTGTCCAATATGCTCATACTTACACAATGAATATACATATACAACACAAAGGAAATGGTGTGTAATGCGACAAGGGGAACAAACACTCTGGATAACTGCAATAAGCCATTTAAAAACCGCTATAGATCGGCATCGCTACCCGCATTCTGGAAAGTGGCCATGCGGCCATCTTGCTGAGGTCAAAGTATGTAAACAAACTACAGCTTATGCACCCAGTGACACAACTGGGTGTTGTGATTATATGTGTAGATCAACTTCACTTTACAATAAAAAGATCTTTTTGCAGTTCCCATCCTAATACAATTTCAGTAAGTGTACCCAGTGTAGGCTGCACATTTACATTTGGATCTTTCCCAGCAGCCTCGTTCCCCAGTCACCTTCTCCGCTCAGAAATAATGGCGCCTCCGTCTGCCTCTGTCTGACAAGATTTTAGATTGCAGCAACCTTTTATAAAATGCCACCTAACACACATAGAAAGGTGTGTCACGTCCACAATGTCTGTCCAGGTTTGTGTATGTGCCTCTCATGCTGATGAAGTGGAAAACATGACCTCTTTTTTTTCTCTTTTTATTCATTTTCAACTAAAAAGAATTATCAAAAACAAACAAACTTCCACAACCTCAAAACCTAACTGGTCATTTAGCAAATCATTAAGTTTGGAACAGACTGACTAAATGAATAGAATAAAAGTTTTAACAAATGTAGTTACAGTGAGAATAAATATGGCAATTACAATTTGATATATGAGGAAGAGAATAAATAAGCATAATATTAAAGGAACAAATACAATTAAACAAAATAAATAATAACAAAAATAACAGGTATTTAAAATGTTTTGGAGTCTTGGAGTTGAGTGTAAGAGGTCAGTGACAACACCACATACTCATATCACATGGGAGCCATGAAAGTAAGTTAGAAAGGGCCTCCAAATGTAAAATGTCTTCCGGCAAGACATTATGATCTCATGCCATGAAGAATGTGTGGGTGGGGCGGCTTCCTTCCATCTCAGCAAAACTGCACATTTAAACCGGAAGACATTACTTTAACACTCTTTTTGTTATCGACAAAAACATGATTAAACTTACCAAATACTCCCAAACACACACAACACACCGTTTATCCCAGAGGATCACGTTTGACACATTCTGCTGTTACCATAGCAACACGAGGAATCAGGAAGTGGCTTTTGTTCCGTGCCTCACATCCTGCCATCTAAAACCAGATAAGCAGCGGCCTGCAGCACGACGCTCTGACTCCCTCTGTCAACTCCCCGCGGTAACAGCAGGACTCTATTCACTCCCCGTCTTTCTGTTTGGCACCACAGTGAAAAAGCTACTAGACCAATTTCCTCCTGTCTGCCAGCTGTCTGATCTCATCTCCATGGCAACTGTGATACAATCTAGCAAGCGTTTGTGTTTTCAATCTGAGTCCGCTGAGTTTGGCATCTGGACAAAAGGCAGAACTATTCCAAGGAAAGTCTCTTTGTTTTCTCTTGAGGCCGTGTGCCGAGCGGATCTTCAACACAATTGACAGACAAACAGTAGATTATCTTGTGCTGTAAATTAAATATCCTCAATGTGTAATAAATAGTAGCAATAAATGAAGGATAAACTTCACAAGCATACTATTTCAGCCCTGGCTGCTTAAGCTTGTCTCACTGCCTTTTCAGACAAGTTAAATAAGTAATGGACTCATTCTGAATAATATAATCAGGAAAATGGGTGTGTGTATCAAAAGTAAATGCACATATTATGAAGAATCTAAGATGCTTATTTGTATTATATTGAAGGATTATTACCAATGCCTTGAATTTAATTGTTTTAACTGTGTATACTGTATAAATATAGTAGATTGGAAGTTTAAGTAGCATCAACAGGGACAACAAATATATAGTTATAGTTATTTTTTTTAAATGGCTAAATGATTTCCTGAAACCGCAGGATACTGTAGTTTTTAGCAAACAATATTCAAACAAGGAGTAAAATGTACAATAGGGAGTATTTTCAACCTGGAATAATACATATTTGGGATCTTTATCAATAGCTTGTGAGCTACTGCTAGCTCGCGAGCTTGCCAATAGGTTGACAAACTGAGACACAAAATTACCATTTTTATATTTATATTTTTCATTTTTCATATTAAAACTGAGGTAGCTAACTTTGTGGGCCATAGACGTGTGAAGTGGTAATTTTTTCTTGGACCCTGATGTGAATATTTTCAGTGATGTGGCTAACAATGTGGGCTAAAAGAAGTGTCAAATAGTCATGAACCTTGACGGGAAGTTAAGATTTAGCAGTAGGTACATTCAGCTTATGTGTGTTATGTAAATAAATGTAAATAAGTAATGTGATACAAGTAGTTCAAGTTGGAGACTCCTGCGGTGAGTCATACACCAAAATGAAATGGCTTAAAATAAACTGCAATGCATTTGTTTTAGTGCAACAGTGGAGATCTATGGAACAGAGAAATAAGAAATATGTCTTTGGCTACACAGATATTACTTGTTAGTAGGATTGCTTCATTGTTGGTTTTGGTCCTTTCCTTTCTGTACAGTACTTAAATAAATGTACTGACTTACTTTGCACCACTACCTCTTAAAGAGTATTTAAGACTAGACTTTTTTTTTGTAACTCCTCCCAACCTTCCCCTCCCTCCCTCCCTCTCATTCAGGTGAAAAGTACGAGCTCCACGCAGGGACAGAGTCCACCCCCAGCGTGGTTGTCCACGTGTGCGAGAGCGAGACGGAGGAGGATGAAGCAGCGCGGCCAAAGCAGCAGATCGTCCAGACCAGACGTCCCGAGGAGCCCCCCAAAGTCTTCAACTAGAGAGGCCTTCCCCCCCGACACCGGCGCGGCCTCTGACCGCCCCTTAAACCCACAACACACCTGCCCTCTCTCTCTCGTCTCTGCACTCACAGAGAGCGCCGATGCCCCTCATTTCAGTTCAACTACAAGCAAAAACAAACCAACAAACATTGCTCGAAGACGGTGTTTGTGGGGAGCGTGGCGATGGAATGAGGCGGCTTGAAGGGGATGGATGAGAATCACACACACACTCATCACATTCTGCGGACAGCGTGGGGAGCGGCAGGCACGCTTGCCTCCACCCCACCACTCCCCCTTGTTTTCAGCAAGAGGGGTGGAAATACTTGTCCCAACGCAGGCACCTGTCACTTATCACACACACTCGGCTCTCATTGCTAGTCCTTCTCAGTGGCTTGCTAGGTAGTTAGCTTATTGGCTTGTACCTCTCCCTTTGTCTCACAGTTGTGTACAATAATTGTTTGTTAAACAAAGACATTATTTCTTCTTCCTTTTTTTTACCATAGTGTTTTTCAGATTATATATATATATATATATATATATATATATAATTTTTTTTTTCTTTTTCATTCATTTTCATATCTGCTGGTTTGTTGCTTCAGCTTGCTTCAAGATTGAGTGTGTGATGTACACACTCTTGTCTGCATGTATATACTTACAGAAACACAACTCCTAACAAGAAATATCAAGAAAAAGGAACCTATTTAACATCACACACAGCACGAAGCGCCATATGTGACTAACAAAGTTGTGGTGGCTGTTTGACTTTCTTTCTCCCCCGCTTGTTTTTGCTTTTTGTCACTTTTTTTAATTTTTAATTTGGAGAGGTGTTGTTTTTTGCTAAATTACTAGATGTGTCTTGTTACTATGTATTTGATATCCCGACACTTTTTGCATGCTAAGTTACTTCTGTAGATGAGGAGCTGTGGTGTTTTTTAATTGTTGTTTGTGACGACAGGGAAACGGTGTGATGCTTTTGACGCAAGTGAATATCCCCGCACAGGGTTGAAAGTGACGTCTTTGGGGGGAAAAAAGCGTAATGTTTTTGTTTTTTTTGTAAGATTGACACTTCAGTCTTCAACTTGATGGCAAATTTGCATTTGTCGCTTTTGTTGGGACTTTATGGATCAGAGACAGTTCATCCCCCTCATTTTCTTCAAGGGGTTTGGGATGTGCATTTTTCTTTTCTTCTGATTCTGTTTGTTGTAATTCACATCTGTAATCTGTCTTGGTTATGTTGTTTGATCAAACCCACTTTCTTTGTGTCAGGTTTTTTCTTCTGAAACCTACTACTGCTTGTTTGCACTGAGTATCTCCTGATATCTCCAGGCAGTTGCTAGGCTCTGGACCGTCTCCTGCTGCACACCAGAATACTGCGCTGCTTCTCGCTGTAAATAGCTGAGCAGTACATTTGTGGAAATAGTCCTTTTAGATTTTGTAGATTACCTAAAAGCATTTTGCTGACAAAAGGGAAAATTAGATTAGATCATGAGATATCAACCAAAGCATTCACTCACCTCATATTGTCATGACAACATAAAACAATTTTTTTTACACAGAGACACTGATGTATATTGTCAAAGCGAGCAACAAGAAATCATATTTTCCCAACGTTCTATTGCATTATCTTATTTTTTATTGGCACAGTACTGACTACTACTACTACTACTACTACTACTACTACTACTACTACATTACTTTTTGGCAGTATTTAGTTCAGTGGAAAGTTGAACAAATTTTTTCTTTTTTGGTTAATTCCCCCCACGGTCCCATATCATATCAGTGTTTCGCCTCTTTTAATGAAATATTTCAGTGCTTTAGAAGCAACATGAACACATGTTCCTAACAGGGCTTTTGGGTGTCAGCGGTGAGTCTAAACCTTATTTGTCATTTGGCAGCATGAAAGCTAAAAATACTTTTTTTTAATTAATTAAGCAAAAGACAAGTCTGTCTGCATGTAAGCACTTTATTGTCAGCGGTTTGTTTGTTTCCTTCACATAAAATAGTCCTTGAGACAAAGTAGGAAGCACATTGCATTTATTCTCTGTTTCTTTCTTGTGTTTTTTATTATTACTTTTATCTCAAGCTGAACACCTGGTTAGCCTTTTCACCAGCATTTTGCAGTGAGTGAAACACTCCACTTCCTTTTTGCTAGTGTGAACCTTGGAGAATTTTAGGCCTTTTTAGATCCATGGGAGTGTACGACGGTAAAGGTGTAGACATGCAGTACAGTTGCAGGTTTTAAATGAGGCAGGAGGACGACGCTGTAAAACAAAAATCAATGTCTTTGTTTTTGTGTTTGTCTGCAAGAAACATTCATCTTATCTATTGAGAAAGTTAAACAGTTCTTTGAAATGTTGATAGAGTGCAGTTGTATTGGCACTGACGCTGTCGCGGTTGTCTAAGCAGACAGCAGATTGGTGGAACTACTGAGGTGCATTATGATGAAGAGGAAGCAGCGGAGCAAGAGGTAGACACTCGTGAAGATTTTTTTACTCTTTGTGGTAATGGTGTTTAAAACTGGGTGCGTTTTGGTCACAGTTGAAATGAAAATGTATATTTATGTACATATGCCAAGTAAGTTTCTTTTGTTGCTGAGGCCAGTCCCAGTGTGCGGTTTGTTACAGCTTCTCTTGGCAATGTTGTAATGGAAAATAAATATACAAAAATGTGTAACAGTAAGTCCTGAAAATGCTCGATCGAAAACCAACTGTCGTGTTGTTATCAAAATGGACTCTGTTTGAATGTTTCTTTTATTTCTGGGGAACGTCTACAAAAAAGGTCAATAATACCGTTTGTCACTGTTGTACTGTTTCCGTTGAAATATGAATATTGTGTCTTGTATTTTAGGAATCCAGAAAACAAAGTAGCAAATCAAGCAATAATTTACAGTTCTATAATACCGGTATGTGTATTTTCATGTTCTGTACTTATTTCTCAGAGATGGTCTCTGTCTCTTACAATAGCCGCTTCTATTTGTGTATAATACGTATAATAGCCATTTGTTTCACATAGAGAAATACATAAAGACTTATTCTTAAAAGCCAAGTTTAGTGTTGTTTATTTTAGGGGTTTCTTTACTTTAGGGGCTACACTCGGGGTACAGAAACTTGTCAATATAGGCTATAAAATGTAGCACTTGTTAAATTTAGTACACATGATGTTCAGATTCCATGAGATATATTAATCTGAGAATAACTCACGTTTTGCACAACCCTAGTTTGTGCCGTTCATATATTGTCATTACATTTAAGTCACAGAGCTAAGCATCCGGTTTCGTGGAGGTAGATCCATGAAAATCTTGACAAGAAATTCAGATGGTTGTTTAACAACACTTATCAAATATTATTTTTTTTTAGCAAGTTGTGCCTCTATTTACCAATCCAAGATGGTGGCTAAAAGTGACCTCTTAACTATCTAGTAAAGTACTGTTACTTTCCACTATTAAATATTTTCTTACTTTACTAACCAAAACCTTTATCCCATGCATGCCTGGTGTTCTACGAAATTAGCAATAAGATGTCACTTCCTGCTTTTTTTCAGTAACTGACATCTTTTATTTAAAAAAATGTATCCAGATAAGCAGAATAGTCCTTACAGATGGAAATATCACCCAAACTGTAAGTAACTAATGAACCGTCTTGGTTTTTAGGCATCCTGGCGGCATGTGTTTAATCTGTGTTTAGCGCTAATTACCAAATGGTAATGCACACTAGAGAGTAATTGGGGAAGTAAACCGGGAATTGTGATAGGCCTTATGATTGTAAACATGATAACCATGATACCTGCCTAACGGCATATTATCATTGTCAATGAGCATGTTAGCATGCTTATGTTAGCACTAAGTACAGCTGGTAGCTTGGTTGTGAAGACTAGCAGTGTTGAAAGATCTTTTAGAAAAAAAAAACGATGCTTTGCTCTATGACTTAAATATGATGATATATAATATGTTAGAGGTACAAAGTGGGGCGATGCATCAGCCCAATCATGCAAATCTCAAAGGACATCCTTATAACTCCAATCACGCAGAGGCACATGCTATATTGTTTCAATCATTCTTTTTTTTTCTTTTCAAAAGATTGCATAATTCATGACAGTGAAACCAAATGTCTGATTCCCATTGGTTTGGTGGTGATGAGTTTTCAACACGAGGCTATACATGTATTTGATATGTATTTAAATGCTAATGTTTAATGTTAGAATGGTACAACAGTGACTGTCTTATTACTTATTGCACTTTGCACCTCATATTTTCCTCAAGGACCTAACAACAGTTATTCTGCTCGGCCGGAGCCTTTTTTTTTCAATTGTAAAGACACTGACAGCAAGGTTGAGTTAATGATTCTTTCAGGGAGCAACACTGGACATGAAATCTATAACATGAAAGGTGAGGTGTGGCAATATACAGCCGTGACCTACAGTTCAGCAGCCTATTGAATCGGCTGCAGTCTCCTCATGTCAGTCACGAAGACCGATGCTGCTCCTGAATGTGCTCATAACAAACTGCACGTCATTATTACGTGAGGGGAGGAAAACAACAAAGCCAAAACGCTGGCACAGTGTCAGCAATGATTTTACCAAAAAAGATGTTTTCCAACTTTTTTTTTTTCCAAAGATATCTATCTACGTGAAGAAATAGTTGGTTATATAGAAACCACTGAGTGTATGATAGAGACCCTTAAACTTACAATTTCAGGAAGGAGATTTGCTTCCTGACCTGTATAGAACCCTTCATATTTAACATTAAGAAGCAGCTACGCAGGGTATCTAAGGTTGTAAAGGTTACCTATGTCACTGCTGACATATTTAATGGTCTTAAGGTAAAAACAGCTACTGGCCATCACTATTTTACAGGTAGAGAGGACTAAGCAACAGCTGTGAGATGAAGCAGCCCTGTGTTTTCCTCTCCATGACACAAAAAGCCCTCTCTCTCTCTTCACGGTGCTGGGGAGTGGGAAATTCCTCTTCACAATGAGCCTTTTTGTTGAATGTTAATATGCATGTGCACCTAAGGGGAACAGGTCAGGTGGCCCCTGTGGGTGTTACTGGGGCCAGTGCCTCCAGAATCCTTTAAAGGTACTCTCCAGGGTTACGCAGCATGAAAGTCTCAGTTGCTCAGGAATCTTAAGTGATGCATTAGTCATGAGATGACAATGAGTTTTTAGTGAAGTGGTTACTTAAAAGTGCACGTAATGGAGCTAACGGCATGAGCCATTTTAGACCCTTTTTAGGGTGTGCTACAAGTTAGAGTTTGCGAACGTGTCTGTCAGTGACAAAGGACCAACAATTACAGGTTCAAAGGGTTTGAAAAAGGTTTAATATCCTGTGTTGTTGTAGCCAATACTGTACATCTGTAACCCAGTCAAGAAAAAGGTCAATATAAACATAGTGTTGGCCAATCATAGGAGGTTGGGCCAGACTCCCTCCTTTGGCTGAATCTCCATCTGGTCTGTCAGAGGGAGAGCAGTCCGTGCGGTTGGGAACATAGACCGTTAACATTATAATAGTCTATGGTTGTAAAGTTGGTAGTCCTCAGACTCAACAGGTAGGAAATATAATTTAAGTCATCAGTCCATAAGATGTATACAATAATTGAATATTTTGGTAGACAGACGCAAACCTCATGCCTCTCAAATTGCATTTTCAAAATGTCATTGTTTCATTACTTTTACAATCAAACTTGACATAATAGGGAAACTGAAATTAATATCTTCATTCTGTCAAATAAAAATGCTAATAATGTCCTTACTCTGGGGAACCGTCAAAGCATATTTACAGGGCATTATCTGACGATAACATCGGTTACTTACAAATCCAACGTTAACGATATAAGAATCCCAAAGAAATTAAAATGTGGTGGGACACACAAACGTTAGCGTTAGATGAGCTAACAGCTAACGTTAGCTAGTGAGCTAACTCAGGAAAAACGCAACAAAATTCAGGCATTGAAAAACAAACTAAATAAAAAAATCACGTTCTTGTAAAATTTAGACAGTATTACTATATTATTCTAAATAAGTAATTAACAAATGATGATTACCTCTTTTTCCCTTTGGTGAAATCAAACTCATCAAAAAATAAGATATGGTTACCATTACCTACTTGTAGCTAGGCCTAGCTACTTGACTGAAACCAACACAACAACATTTTTGAAAGAAGCACAATGAACATGAGGACACCAGCACTCTATGCAGGTCATCAGGTAAAGCAGAACAATGTGTGTGCCCAAATGCAGTTTAGTTACACCGTTTCACAAAGGCACAACACTGACTTGTTTTCCAGTCATGGGCACCCCTTAGCCCCTGGCGGTAACATGAGGCGAGATCCTGACGACTTGATGGCACTGTCTGGAGAAAGACTACCTCGAATCAACGGGCGTGTTACATGAGCTTCGGGTGCTACAATAAGAGTGAGACAGATAAGTAGGACAGTCAGGAAGATTATGGCTAGTAAAACCATTATTTTTTAGTTGACAATGTTCAAACAATTGGTGCCAAGGGTCTAAATGGAGGTTATTGTCCTATGGTGAAAGAAAACACGGTTGCATTCCGTATATGTTCTACTGTACAAACACACCCAGTACCCTTTGGACAAGTAAATCAGTTAATTTTCAACTACATACATAAATGTGTTAGTGCAAAGATGAACAGATTTGTAATAACTTAGAAACCACATACTTTGTCTGCACACACACACACAACATGGACACACGCGCAGTCTTATTATTCTCCACAAATACGAGGTAATGAATTGATTGAAGAGAACACACAAAAAGTCACACGTGTATGTATTCAGTAAATATACATGCACAGGAGCACATGGTCAAAAATGCATGATGGATTTTAATAAATTATATGTTATATGTACATTTTTTTATCTTCCTTGACAAAACGCACAGAGCTTCACCCTCTCCAGTTCATGTGAGATATCCTGCATGATATCCTGCCAAATGCAGATGCAGCCAGTTTGATTTTGAGAGGCAGTAGTCATGGTGAGAGACGATTCAAGCAGACAACTCTGGAGAGGCGCCTCTCTTTTTGATCAGCGGCCACGGCACGCCTCAGGGCGAGGCGGAAGGACCTGAAAAACCTGCTGCCTGCGATTATTACGCTCAGCGAGGAGCAGCTCAGGAGCAGCAAGTGAGCAAGCGTGGAGCCTCTTCCTCTAAACATAAACACTTTGATTTCCACAGAAAGCACACACAGAGGCATCTCTGGTTGTTTTTAAACTCTTTTGACCTTTGTTTTTGTCTGACCCGTCTGTTCATACCTGCGGGACTGTCCCTTTAGCAGCACCTGGGACTTATTTATTTATTGGAGTAGCACACACTCTTCTACTCCCTCCTGCCTCTCTCACCAGATCTTGTGTGTCTGTCAGCCCGCCACTGGGGGACTATGCCCCTATCAGTCAACTGAGGGTGGGGGCTCTGCAGCTGCTCACTCTCCCATCTGGAGAAGGCTTCGGCTGAAATTAAAGAAGACGGTAAGTCTTTGCTTTTGACTATCTTCTATTTTCAATTCAATTTTCAATTCAATTCAACTTTATTGTCATTGCACTGTCACAAGACAAGCAACGAAATGTGATCCACATCTATCCGAGTGTATCACAGGTAAAATATTGTATATAATTTTATGTATAAGCAAAATATAATAGTAAGGAAATTTAAAATGTTGTGTAAAAATATATAATATATAATATGGAGCTCTATGACAGATTTATACAGATTATATAATTATAAAGTATATGTATAAGCAAAAAAGTAAATAATTGTAAGGGACTATAAAATGTAGTGTATAAATATAACATAGGAGGTCTATGCACAGATTTACAGATAATACAGGAGAGTTAGTAAAAGGATTGTTGTAAAAGGATTATAATGTATTAGGATTTATATCGAGATAAATAATGGCGATTTGATTTACAGAATATATAACGATTATATACATATGTGTATGTGTGGGACAGTCCATGGTATGTGTGTGCGTGTGAGGGCCCATATTTATTTTGTATGGGTGGACGCGGGGGGTTGCCATCTTATAGTTGTATCAGGAGGCGTTCAGAAGCGTGACAGCTGTAGGAAAGAAGCTGTTCCGGTGCCTGGTGGTTCTGGTCCGTAAGCTTCTGTAACGCCTCCCGAAAGGCAAGAGGGAGAAGAGTGTAGTGCAGGGTGAGTGGAATCCTTTGTGATTTTCCCGGCCCTTTTCAAACACCGCTTCCTGTAGATGTCCTTGATGGTAGGGAGTGGTACCCCTGCGATGTGCTGGGCATTTTTACCACCTCTGCAGTGCCTTCGATCGGCGACAGAACTACCCATACCAAACAGTAAACAGTTAGTGAGGATGCTCTCAATGTACAGCGGTAAAAGTTTTTGAGGATCCCTGAGGCAGCAATGGTTCTTCTTCAGGTCCTCATGAAGAGCGGCGCTGGTGCGCCTTTTTTGATGAGTTTGGAGCAGTTGGTCGTCCAGTTCAGGTCTCAGAGATGTGGACACCCAGGAACTTAAGCTCCACGCTCGCCCACGCCTCCCCGTTCCCCTGATGTGGATGGTGGGTGTAGGTCGAGCGTTTCTCCTAAAGTCCCACAATGAGTTCCTTGGTTTTTTCAGTGTTCAGCTGCAAGTTGTTTTTGTCGCACCAGTCGCCAGACGGTCCACCTCCTCCCTGTAGGCAACCTCATTGTTGTCTCTAATGAGGCCAATCACCGTGGTGTCGTCTGCAAACTTGATATGCGTTGGAGCCATGGACAGGTCTGCAGTCGTGGGTGAAGAAAGAGTAGAGGAAGGGACTAATCACACAACCTTGTGGCACTCCAGTGTTCATAATGATGGTGGATGAGGTGTGGTTGTTCCAGCCAACATGTTGAGGTCGACTGGTCAGAAATCAAGCAACCAGTTACACATGAGTGAACTGATGCCGAAGTCTGTGAGTTGGTATGAGTTGTGATGGATTACAGTATTAAATGCTGAACTAAAGTCTAAGAAACAGCATTCTGGCGTAAGTGTTCTTGCTGTCCAGGTGAGAAAGGACAGAGGGCAGTGCTACAGAATAGCATCCTCTCTGCTCCTGTTGCCTGTATGCAAATTGGTGGGGGCCAGTGTGGGGGTAGACAGATCTAAGATGTGCTAGACCAGCCCTCCAAGCACTTAGTGATGATGGGGGTAAGAGCTACCGGGCGGTAGTCATTGAGTCTGGTTGGTTGGAGTTCTTGGGAATTGGGACGATGGAGGTATCTTAAAGCAGTCGCACCACAGCGCGGGCCAGGACAGGTTGAAGATGTCCGTCAGCACTCCTGCCAATTCCCCATTCTTATCTGGGCAGAGTTATTTTCCTTCTAAACTTTGTCTATTTTGGTTGAGAGGAATACCTCAGTGATTGGCCATTCTTTTCTGTGTGTGTGTGTGTGTGTGTGTGTTTGTGTGTGTGTGTTGTGTGTGTGTGTGAGTGTGTGAGTGTGTGTGTGTGTGTGTGTGTACAGGGATTCTCCCAAAGATAATGTGGCGAGACTGCAGGTTAGGCTCAGGTGAAAGGGAATTTCTCGCATTCCAGAGAGTTTTCAGATTTAGAAATCTGTTAAACCAGTTTTTACATCAAGAAGATGTTATGTCAGTCCTCACCCCTATCTGCCTGCACTATCTCTTATTGTTAAGTGACTGTTTTGTTTGTTTTGAGTTTTGTTTTAGTAGTTCATTTGACCAGGGAAGATGTCTGTGTAGTTCTAAAAAGTGACTGGCTCCTATTAATTCATTAAATCAGCTGCAGTCATTTCTTTCAACGTTAATGATTTTGATTGCATACCAGCTGCACCTAATCACCTTGAGGTTAAATATGGTTGAAATTCCCCTCTGCTGGAGAGGGTGTGGAGTAATTGGGGATTTGTCACACACCTTTTAACAGTACACAGTATACAAGTATATCGGGAGGTAAGGAGGTAATGAGAGTAATTAGAGAGATATTGGGGTTGAACCACATAGATTAATTTTAGGGAACACACCTTTAAGAGGGTTGAAAAAAAAAAAATTGTATATGCTCAGAGCTCTGGTGTTAGTAGCCCATAAAATGATTACGAGGAACTGGCTTAAACCACACGCACCCACCCACCCTAGACCAGTGGACGCGAAGAGTCAAAGATGTCAATTGTATGGAAAATATAACAGCAAAATTACAACTCAGGATGGACATTTATTCAGAGAGGTGGTCGCCTGTCATACAGTATACAGTAGTTGAATAGAGTGTTAAATTCGAACTGGACACTTGCAGTTAGGATAGTAACCTCTCATTTCTTGTGTGTCCGTGTTGCATGTTGATTCTTGTGTACATAAGCACATGTCAATGCTATCTGTTTTTGTACCATGTTGTGTGAGACACACTGTCAAGGATCTTGTTGTAATAGACATTCAAAAAAAGAATAAGGTTAAAATTAGAGTCTGGATCCCTTTGAAATGTCACTGGGATGGTATACAGTCAGTTTATACAAAATGTATGAGTTTTTGTTTTTAGCATTTATACATTGGCCTACAGTAGTGTGTTCCTGAAAATTTGATGAGAGAGAGAGACATGAGTTAGAAGATAAGATAAAATGACTAGTGTAACCCTTTAAAAGAGCATAAAAAGCCTAAAGAACATGGAAGTACATGAGGGTGCAACATGCAATCAGCAGGCCATTCCCTCCATCCCCTTTCACAATATGATATTCACTCATTTTCATTTTGGAATAATAAATATGTAGTTATAATGAGGCTGTAACTAGATCAACCTAAAAAGTTTGAACTGATTTTCAAATAAAAAAGAAATCAATCTTCTGTCTGGCTCTGTAGATGATAAGATTAGCATCTTTTTTTAACCAGGACAGCAGTTGTCAGATTACACAACATGCTTACGTAATAAAAAGGGTTCTCCAATGTTTTCGCAGTTATTTTTTTTTAATTATATCACATTGGTACACAGAATGTGCCTTTGGAAGATTGGATGAATGGTTGCTGATAATGGGCAATCTAGATGTTCAGCCTAAAGTTCAGCCACCCACTCAGATCAGCTGGTATTCTGGCTATAATGGAGTGGTATGAAAATGTATTGATGTACATTGTTTGAAAATATGCTTTGTTATCCGGCCTTAGAAAGCATACTGGACATACCATCAAGAAGCGTGAGTGTGCGCAAGAGTCTAAATCTTCACCTCTTCAACAAAATTACCTCTAGACTCTAATAAAAAGTGTTCTTGTTAGCAGCAAACATCTTCTTAAATGCTACACTGTAGCAGGCCGAGGTGTCAGTGTTAGATTAATAAAACGTAGCATGATGAAAAGGGCAGCTCAAAAGAAAACCCAGTTCTACTACATGACTTAATTCTGACTAACATAAAGTTAGTGTTAGTCATTTAATGTGGCATAAAGTCTTAGTCCTATTATTGGATTAAACTACTATGGAAAATCAGAATATCCTGACTGAGAAATCAGAACTCAGAAGTTAAGCAAGCCGCTCTGAAGGAACTTGTTTTGGTGGAACATGTGTTTGTTTAAAAGCTGTTTTAGTCGTGCTACAGAAAACTCTGATCTCTTTCCGGCCTAAATGAGTGAAATCCCACATTTTTTCTGGCGGCAACGGAGTAATCCCGGAAGTGGAACGTCAAGGTTATAGACTAGTCTGTTTCTAACTCAGCCAGTTTAGACAACTATTGGATCTCTCAAAGCTTTTTTTAAAAAGTGTTTTTTTTTTGCTTTCTTTCTATGAATATCCATTTGTCATGCTTTTTGTAACCTCGTGAACAATACATTGAATGCTGAGCAGCTGTTGTGCAAACCTGGTGTTTCCAATGACAAAGTAATTTCCTTCTTCCATCTTTACCCACTTGTATGATTCTTAATAGGAACAATTTGGTCAGAGTTCATTTTTAAAATCATACTTTTTTAAACCTAGTTTGGTACTCAGGTGATCAGTTGCATTTTTAGTCACTTTTACCCATTATGATATGTAGATATTTCATGGACAATGCAGGCTGTGCATACCCAACTACACGTCGAGTACAATGCTTCTTCTGTCATTTCTGGCTTTCACACAACTTACTCTCAAAACACAATTATCGTATGTTACCTCTTTACTACACACATCTTTTTTAATTTGCCAGTTGTTAATTGTCTGATGTCATTTCATCATTGACGTCAATAACAGACCGCTGTACGCTGTGCCGGAGGCCTGCCAGTGCTGTTGCAAATCCCTTGGTGATGGATTGAGGTAGATAAAAGTCACGGTTAAGTCCCTCTTCCGTGTGACATATGGAAAACAAATCAAATGGCAAATTTGCATCTGACGTGACGCAGATGACCCCTCTGCTGTGACTCCAGATTGTATACTTGCTGAACTACTAGCTCCACCTATGTCTTATTAACCTGCTGCTAATTAATTGACTCCTCAAATATTGACTCCAAGAGCGTCGTTTGATCATGTTTATGAACTTGTGTGCTGGAGCCTGCGTTAAACACGCGTGTGTGGACGAACAGGGGGGAAAAGTCAAGCCGGTTAACTACTTTGTCTGGCGTTTCCTCGTATAAAAAAAAGAGGAAACTAAATTGTTCCTGTTCTGCGTTGGGAGTGCGATCTCTGAAAAAGCAATAAACGATTTGTTTACTGAGGGTGGAAGAAAGGATATTGAGTCTGCCATGTTAGCGAGGAGCTGCACTTTGTGGAACAACAAACAAACTATTATTACAGCGAGGAAAACACTGTCTGAAGTAAATGCTGACGTCAAAGTGATCTGATTAACTCTAGTTGTAATTCCTTTGCCCCAAAATCAAAAAAAAAAAGTTAAGGCTCATCTGATCATATCTATGACTTTAAGGTTAGCAGGAGCAGGCCAGTGGTCAGCATTGTTCATCACAGGAAGAATCAGCAATTCTTTATGGAAAAAAAAGCTGAAATGTTCAAAAGTTTATTTTATTCATATAAAACTTCACTTCTAAAATCAAACAAGGTTTGCCCCACAGTGCGTCACAAAACAAAATAACATCTGCATGCAAGCATAAACCATGCATAAATATACATAGATACATACATACATATATGGGGGAAATATAACAATATTTAAATAGAAACAAATTAAAACCCATGAAATCAGATGTAAACAGATTTGAACTTTGTTGTCACATAGGACGTATTTCCTGCCATTTTACTTTACTAATACTTGAATTAATGACAATGAAGGATGTACAGTAAGTTTATTGTTTATGACATTTCCAATCTACGGATGACGGATGAAGCTAATCATTTGATTATGCTGTTTGGTTAGCACCCCAGCTAGCAGCTGGCGTGATTCTGTGCTTTGTGGTTAAAGGAGTAGTTTGACATTTTGGGAAACGTGCTTGTTTGCTTTCTGGTGGAAAGATGGATGAGGAGATCAATACCACAATCTGTACGGTTAATATGAAGCTAGTGGTTGGTAGGCTTAGCTTAGCATAAATATTGCAGGCAGGGGGAAACAGAGGTCAGTGATTTTGGTTAGTTGTGCAAAGGATCAGGTCGGATTTGACTGTATTTGAAATCGGAATGAATGTGAAGAGCAAAATCAATCGGCAGCGACTCTTTCTTGTCAACTTTGACATAGTTTTCAACTAATGTTAATGTGGAGAAAAAACATTTTCGGTGTTATAGTGTTATAAAGATGTAGATAGATAGAGGGCTCTCCTCACCTATGTCTGGAAGGAGGTTGAATGCAGCGCAAACATTTGGTGATTTTTTTTTTTGTATGTACCAATGACGGGAGCCAGTTCTCTTTTTAGTGCGTGCTTAACAAAGGATAATCTTTTAAGTATTATGTAGCTGATGGGATGGAATTATTTCCTTGTAAAATAAAAGTTAATAAAAAAATAATTAATGATGTTCATGTGTAACACTTTTGGCAATGTACAGTGCTCAGGGCAATTATGGTAGTTGCTACAGTATTTAGCCAGCGGCAAGCACAAGTTGTTTGTATTTCCGGAGGTCCTGTTGAAGTCACAAAGTCAGGAACTGAGTGTAGGATGGCGAGAAGTTCCAGGGCATGAGGCGTGTCAACTGTGTGTGTTCCCTCACCTGAGGGCTCTCCAGATCTTTACGTGACGTCTACTACGTCAAGTCTACACTTAAATCCTGTTGTTTTATTGTATTACCACCCCATGGACACGCCCCATGCTGAGGGAGTTGACACACCCACCCAGTACTGATGAAATGCCGGCAAGTGCCAGGGCTGCAGTTGACAATGCTAAAACGTAAGTCTACATATTGTACAAGAGGCAGCACTACTGCTATATCTGCAAGTACAACACAGCCCAAGAAACAGGAGATAAGTTCAAATCAAACTAAGATTCAAACTTTGCTCATATTATGCTCAATTTCCGGTTCGTTATTTAGAGGTTATACCAGAATAGGTTTACATGGTTTAATCTTCAAAAGACACCATACTTTTGTTGTACTGTACATTGCAGTAGCTCCTCCTTTTACCCTGTGTGCTCTCTGTGTTAGCTACAGAGTGAGGCATCACACTTCTACTCCATCTTCTACATGTGCAGTACCTAGGTAAGGACTACTGTTTAGAAGCCAAAAATCCTAATATGAGCACTTTAATGGATTCAATCCATACCTTGTTCTGGCATTAAAGCAAGAACATTTTCTAATACAATCATATATACCTTTTTAAGAGAAGAAAACAGTTTATCAGTCAGCCATGTAACGTAAAAACAAAAAAAACTGCTTCATAAGCTGTATTAATAATAGCGGTCACCTGGCCAATAGTCTGTCCTGTGGAGTAAAGTTGGAAATGATTTCTACTTGAGACATAATGTTCTGGTGAGGATCCTCATTCCTGTGGTTTGTACAAAACAATCCCTCACTTGTGTACTCCCTCTGCTGCTAAAATAAATAAATTAAAAAATCGGCTTAAGCTAAATGTATCTCTGTGCTGTACAATTTAAACTTGATAAATGCAAGTACAGCAAGTAAATTGTCCAGCAGGAATACAATACTGTGTGCAGTATGTGTCTTGTGCACAGAAATTATTAGCGCAAGGGTGCAAAGTCCCTCTTGTAACAATTGAATCAGGTGCCCTGAATCCTTCTCTGTGTTTGTGTAAATGCTACATTTAGCCTGTTAAACTTCAGGCTTCATATATATATATTAATATTTATTGTAAACAACTGACTTTGACTATGAATTCAGGTTAAAAGGCTTATAACTGTAAATAGAGCCACAAATAAATATGCATCCCTTAAGGATGCCATGCTGTCTGCGCTTTGCAAAGGTCCCTTAGGCAAATATGGGATTTACGATTTCTGCACCATGTTGCCAAAGCAGTAGTATTACCAACTTTACACAGCATATTAGTCTGCCACTTATCAGAAACTGTCACTACTACAAACAGCGAATGATGATATATGTCATTACTAATCTCTATGTTTAATAGTGTGTCAACACTGGGAGAAGATGGTTGTGCAATGTTTGCTGTTAAGCAGGAAGCTGCAAGACGTACAGTACACACAAGTATCGAGGACTAGCTTCAAATCTCTGTTGTCAGCCTGTGATTGAAGTTCGGATTTGGTTTTTCATTAAATCCCAATTAAGAAAGAGTCCAAATCCTACTTTGTGGAATATTTTCTACAAATCTTGACCCTGTTACAGGGATGTGTATGCCGTTGTAAATGGTCCTTTTACATTGCTTCAGGAAATTTACAGCTTGGAGGTGAAATGTAAACCAATAATGGTTAAGGCTGTGTGCATAAACCAATGGATTTGTGCATACAAAACTAATCTAATAACCTGCGTGAACGAAAATAAATTTTGATTGTAAAATAAATGTTTTTACAAGGTAAAACCGTTGATTAAAAAACATGTACAAAAAACTTTCACAAAAATGTTCACTTTCTTGCAGAGAAAACCAAAAGGCAGATTTTGTTACCTTCCGACAGAGCCAGACTACCCCTTGTTTACAGTCTTTATGCTAAGCTAAGCTAACAAGCTGTCAGCTCCAGCTACATTTTTACTGTAGGCTCCAGGTATAAGAGTGGTAATGATCCAACAAACGAACTATAACATTCATTTGAACAAACTTTAAAGGTCAGAGCTAGTTGTTTCCCCCCGCCTCCAGTCTTTATGCTAAGCTACGATAACTGGCTGCCAGCTGCAGCTTCATATTTACCGTAGTGACTGACATTGTCAATGAGAATGGTCTCAACCTTTTCATCCAACTCTGCAAAAAGCAAATGTTCATTTTCCAAAAACGTCCATCTGAACAGTGGCAGTGTTTGTAGCCGAAAAGGAATAGGCCACTGTAAGTGTGTGAAAACGAAGACAAAGTTTCAGCTTACAACATCTTTCAGCAGCCAGGTGTTCATTAGAACGTCGTCAGCTGTAGTACAGGGTTCTTTGGAACAGCAGCAGCTACATACCTGACATGTAACAGTGAAGTTTTTAATATTTATTATATATACAGTATATATTTGTGTTTTGTACATGGACTTATTGAGTAAAGCAAAAGCAGTGCTGCATATCATTTCATATATTATGACATTACAATATTTTATGAATATTAGAATATTAATATTATTCTTACCAACTTCAGTTAGTGCTTTTGAGAGAAACAGCAGTCTGATGTCTGTCAACTACCTTTCATTAAGTTGACTGGTGGTTCATAAACTTAATCATGTTCAGCGGTAACTTCCCAGGTATGCTAAAAAAGTTTTGCATACTTTTTTTGTGAATTTGGATGTAATCAATAGAGCAGTTGTAGAGAATAGAGACAACAAGGGATGTGTGCCTGCCTGCGTGCGTGCATGTGTGGGTCTGCTCTTCTTTGTGTTAGGGTAGTCGATGCAAATCTTGGAGCACCTGCCCTGACTCTGCTTCTGTCCTTCACCCCCAGCAGACAGTGCAATGTCACTCATGTCTTCAATGCAACAATTGTTTTAATGCAATATGACTCTTACTTCATCTGTCTCCTATAATTAAAAAATTGTTGGTTACAAAAGATGAGATCCTGACCTCCACGATCATAAAAAATGACATTTCTCAGTTTAACAAAATTCTGATATGATAAGCCGCTGGATGATTTCAGGATTCATCATTGAAACTGTTGAATGAGAAATGAAAATGAATAAGCACAAAAAGATAACCCACCGCACATTTCAGGTTTACAAAACTGCCTGCATGAACATAAAGATAGATGCTTCTGATAGATGCGACAGATCAAGGGATAATTTTAAAGATGACCATGTAAATAATAATGATCACATGTCTGAGTCATGGTCCCATGATGACGCTTGTGGTTCTAGAATGGGAGAAGTGGAAACTGAGGGACATTTCTAAAACAGGCTCAGTGGAAGTTGAAATGAACCTACATGTAATCATAATTCATTAGTTTTTAGTTTTTTTTTACTAAACTCAAAAACAAAGTGACAGCAGGTGTAATTTTTTCATGTTAAACTTAATCTCTGAGCATGCAAAGGCACATCATCCCGACTCAGTGGAAAGTACCAGTACTAGTTTCAGGGCCAGCTGTGTGTGGGTTGTTTCCTGAACAGTATCCGCGATCCTTCTTAATAACAGAGGATCTCTGTGTGACACGTAACGATTGCAACACAGTAGACTAGATCAAGATGACAGTGTGTTCAACAATGATCAAGATCAAGATGACAGTGTGTTCAACACTGTCACCTTGATCTAGTCTACTGATTAGAGCTGGGCGATATGGAGAAAATCAAATATCACAATATTTCTGATCAAACACCTCGATATTGATACCGCAACAATGTTCTAGTGTTGACTATTGGTGCTTTCACAAAATATTTACACAATGAGATTTTTGATAAATAATCAACAGTAATGTGAATATAATGGCTATGTGGGTAAAGGCAAAACATAGAACAGTTACAACAGTCTGGGGGTTTCAGAAAATGACATCACTTTGCTGTAACTGAGCCTTTAAAACCTGGAAAAGACAACTCTTACCATGTTACAACATCCAAAATCTATCTAGTCTTATATCACGATATTGATAAAATATTGATATTATTGCCCAGCCCTAGTTCAGATCAATGAAAACAATGATTAAATGGGTCATTTTTCAGAGAACAAAATCAGATCAGTGCATCTTTATATTAGGATATGTTCCTCATGATAATCATGGCTGTTAGAGAGGGACAAAAGCACGGGAAAACATTTGCCATGTTTTTGATGAGTCATCAGGAAATATTTCAAGATTTAAGGATGTTGTTATTTGATATTTTCGTTATTCTCAGCAAATTCCATGAAAAGACCAAGACCAGTTAGTCTAATACTTTCCAACTTCCCTACCCAGTCTGCAACATTCAACAGCAGGTCCAAATGTTCATACTAAAGATGTAGTTCTTTGCCAAATTGATATAAAAAAAGGCTCCATCATTTTCTAAAACAGCTGAGCAGCTGAAGTGTTTAGCAAATGTTACTCAAAGAGGAGTAAATGGTGCATTTGTCGCATTTCAATATTTATACATACATGTCAGCCAGTGCAAGCCTGTGGCTCGCTGATGTGTTTTTAATCATTTTTGGAAGAGCAAGGAGGCCTGTGTCACAGAGGAACAAGTTGTAATAGGCTACGTCTACACAGACAGTACTTGTTAGTAGGATCAGTTTATTTGTTACAATGAGAAAAAATATCTAACATCACCAGACATAAATTTTAACCTACAGCAAAACATATCCACTCCCTCTTAACAACCTTATTGTGAATAGTGTGTATGTATGCATACAGGAGGGGGGTGTTAACACGTAATGAATTCATGTTCCAAAACAAGAACTGTAGCACAGCACTGCAGCTCTGTAATGCACATGTCCTGCATGTCTCAACATTGTTTCCTGGTCTGTTCTGGCTTGGATCAGTCCATCTGGTGGTACACATCCCAAATGTTTTCATAAAGCTTTAGCAGACATGACAGTGATGTATAAACCTGCTGTGTGATCATAAAGCCAGCTGATAAAGAGCTATCTCAAAGCCGTTCAACCTTTCCAATCAGTTTTATGCCAGTCATGTGAATGTGATGTGAGGTTTGCACGGAGACAAAGTCTACAGTACAGTATGAGCTGCCTGTAGTTTAAAAGATCTTAATGGTAGTTGTAATCTGGTCAGCCCATCTGTTCTGTGGAGTAAGGACAACACAGATTACTACTTCACACACAGTGTTCTGGTGAGGATCCTCATTCCTGTGGTTTAAAAAAACAATCATTCAATGCAGTGCACTCCCTCGGCTACTGTCACCTGTCTACTCATTATAAAAACTATATCACGCTGATTTTTTAATCTTCAAATCCTATATTCTCTCCTCATTCTATTCCTGTCCGCTCGCTTATTAATCTGTAGTATGACTGCAGCAGAAACGGTTTTAGCCTTGAAAAATATTACAGTTACATAAATGTAGTGCTCTGTAGTCATGGTTTTAGAGAATATTCAGTTGACTAAAGTGTTTTTTTTTTCAGGTAATTGCTGAAGATGCAAGCTTCAACTGTCTCACCTGGGACCAGCACTTTAATACCTTCAAACACAACCACCACTACAAAGACCAAAGAACAAATACTCATCCAGAGTAAGGATATGTGTGTGTGTGTGTGTGTGTGTGTGTGTGTGTGTGTGTGTGTGTCTTTCTGCATTGTCTTCTTGTCCTCTTAAGTTGGATATCAATAAAACACACCCTTGTGAATGACGTGTTTGTTCTGGACACCATTAGATCTTAGAGTGTCCCCTATGGTAGATAAGACAAGACTCATAAATAACAACCGACCGTGTCATGCGGTCTAATCTAAATGGTTTGTATGGGAGTGGCACTCATGCATTTAATATGAAATGTTTGCCTGTGAGTGATGTCGTTGCCAAGCTACTACAGACTACTTCTGGTGGAAACGTAGAAAAAGTTGAACCACATGGAGCAGAAGGAATATGTCCAATGCAAATTTTAGGAACGACACACTGACTGACAACCTTTTAACATGTTAGTCACTCACTCGTTTTGTTTCTCAGGTTCTGGAGCAATGATTGCTGTCATCGTCATAGGTATAATCATCCTTCTTGCCATTCTCCTAATCATCCTGAAGACATACAACAGGTACGGTCGCATTCCTGTTTGACAGGACAATTTCTGCATGGTGAACGTCATGAGCAAAATATGTCATACATGTCGTGAACATACAACGCTATTTTATTCACTTCCAAAAGGCCTGGAAACCTGCTGCTGTTTCTATTTTTTCATCAGGCAAATGAAATTATGTATATCATTATATATCACAACCTTATTAGCTTGTGATCCTTTAAAGTGGCGCAATGCCTACTCTCAGCCCCAAAATCACTGGTCAAATGAGTTGGACACATGCAACATGTGATGTTCCCTTCTTGTATTGTCATTTCAATCATTTTTACAAGAACATTTAGGTGACACTTTTATCCAAAGCGACTTACAACTGCTATAAATGTCAGAGGCCACACGCCTCTGGAGCAACTGTGGGTTAAGTTTCCTGCTCAGGGACATGTTGGTTGATGTATTGCAATGGGAATTGAACCCAGACTCCCACACCAAAAGCATGTGTCATATCTACTGCGCCATCACCCCCCCATCATTTTTAGAGGCCCGAGGAGGTACAACTACCACTACTATCAAGTATTACACAATATTTACAATACTTCCCCCTGAAGTAGAAGTATAAAGTAGTATACAATGTAAAGAGTAATTACAGTATTTGAGTAAAGGTACTTTGTAACATTCCACGCAGCCAACGTGAGGGTTGGGACCCCCCAAGGGGTCGTACCATGAAACTCAAGGGGTCACGATACAATGCACAACAGATAAAAGAGAGAATTAAAAAGACATCTCTTCTACACATCAAGTCCAGTCAATTTCATTTGTATAGCCCAATATCACATTCTTGTTCTTTTCTACCCTTGCTTCGGAAAAGGAGCCGCCCCCTCAAAAACAATTTTAACCGGACAGACATGCAGTAGATGTTGTGTGTACAGAATAACCAACATAATAAAATGACAGTGTAGACAATGTAAATGATCAAAATTATGCAAAGGATGTAAGCAGAATTAGATCTTTTTGTTCTGACTTTTCTATAATTAATTGTTTTCTTTTCTCTGTCAAGCGTCTCAAAGTTATTCACATGAAATAATTTATGAAGACAAAACACATTGGATATATTGTTCACAACAAATAGACATATTAAACTTAGTATGAGCAATGAGGAGAGCTCACAAGTAGACCCAAAGCCAAAAAAGAAGGGACTCAGTAGTAAAGTGTGGGTATTTTTATTTACAGTTTTGACAAAGAAAAAAAAACATTATTTTCTGTCTTATTTGTCCTCTTTTCGGTCATTTTTTAATCACATGCCAATTTGCTAAATGACAGCCCAAGTGAAGTGACATCTTGGTTTATTTGTTGCCAGGCGGACACATGTATCCAGAGTCCTGGGAGCCAGCGGTGGCTCCAAACCTCGTCCGAAGATGTCACAATCCAGCAACATACCGCTGAGCACCATGGGAATCAACTCTGTGTCGGGCAGCATCTCCAATTCAAACCCGGCCTCAGAGAATGGCTTCCAGCTGCCCAGAGTGGAACTGACCAGTGTGGAGGGAAACCACATAGAGGAAAGCAGCACCATCAGTGATTCCACTGCAATAACCATACATGAGTCTCCATCAGTGACAAACACATAGCAGCAAGACTGTGGTTCTCCCAACAGGCCCTGACTGATGTGTCGTCTTCATCCGTGACCACATGCTGTGTGCAGACTGAATCCTGTGAAAACTCAATCCGTGACTTTGGTGTTTTCACTGGCAATCTCCACCAACTGAGCCCCAGCTAGCGACTACAATGATAACAACATGTCCTTTTGGTGAGAAAAAATATACATCAGGAACAAAACGGTACCATAAACAGACATAACGGATTGCATGAAGGATGTTGAAGGACGGGGAACTGAGATGTTCTTGAGAAGATTTGGTTTTCGGCTACAGGCAGTGTTCAGCGTATAGATGCCAGACATTTCTTACGGTGTGTAATCTTTGCAGGTCACTACTAATACAATGCAAAAAACTATGTGTAGAAAAGACTGTAATGGCTTGAGAACGTTGCTCATAAGTGTGTACATTTCTGTATTAAATCACATAGGTTCATGACTAAATTTAGGACTAGTATAAACTTCAAGGAAGACAAAGACAACATGAAAGAAAGCTAACTCAGTGTGTAATGGATGCCAATATGTTTGAGGAAAATGTGTTGACATTGCAGATTTATTTTGATCTAACATTATTCACAAAATCTGGTTAACCTTGCATTATACTGTCTTTATTTTCTGATCACAGATTCTCTCAGATTAGTTTTTGTTCAAGAAATCTAAAAAATGTCAGTGTACTTTTTTATTACCTAAGACCGCAAAGATATTCTATGAGACATCTGGGTGTCAACCTAAGAAGCTAATGTGAATCCTTTGTAGTTTGATGCCAAAGGATTTTGCACTTTATTTCTATTGCTTCCTGTATTTGTATTTTTTTGTGTTTCTTTAAATTAAATGAGATGGAAAATAAAAAATAATATTTTTACTTGTGGCTGACCTGTTTGTTAAAAACGAAGTGTCATTTTACATGACATTACATTACATGTCATTGAACTGATGCTTTAATCCAAAGCGACTTACAATTTTGCTATATATCAGAGATGCACACCTCTGGAGCAATAAGGGGTTAAGTGTCTTGCTCAGGGACACATTGGTTGATGTATCGCAGTGGGAATCGACCCAGGTCTCCCACACCAAAGGCACCACCACTCATTTGTATAGAGGATAGGTAAACATTCCGGTGAACGTTGCCTGATTCTAAATAATGGTCTCTGATATGATGAGTTTTTGTTGTTAGTTATTGCGCCCTCAGCTGGTACGTTTTGGTACGACAACATCAAAAGCTCCGAAGCTGCATTCAAGATAAGAAATGTTAAAAACGTTGCAGTAAATGAATGAGACCGTCGTCATAAAACCGTTCGATGCTTCATTTTATTTTATTTTTACTCCTGAGATAATGAATACATGGGTTTAAAACTTTTTATTAAACTGGCAATTTAAGTGACGTTAATGCTCACTAACAACTGAGCTGAAGAACTTGAGCGCGACTCTAAAGTGACTGTTTACATTACGATGGTGACTGTAGGTGAGTGACTAACAAGCTAATTTATTCTCTCAACATATTTGCCAAATGTTTATATATTTTGAAACCGAATATATATTCCTAATTATCCGCTTACTCTTTAGAATGAATAACACAGAACTAACCCAAACATAGCTTACACCTTAGAGCTAATGCTAAGGAAGTAAACTAGCTAGCTATGACCACCTGTATTTGTAGCTCAGGTGCTAACTCGGGTCGTGGCTCGGTCAACGTTACATGACTCATTTAACAATACTAGTAGGATTAGGACTAGTATGATATGAACTGACAATGTGATTGTCCCGTGTTGCAGTGGAGCTGCTGAGTCTCCTGCTAGTGTCTGTGCTGTGGGGCTGCACCAACCCTTTCCTAAAGAAAGGCACAGAGGGGATAGAAAATGTCCAACACAACAACAACCGAGTATCACAGCTACTGGCTGAGGTCAAGTTTCTTTTCCTAAACATCAAGGTAAATCCCGTTATCCGTTCTTTGTTTGCCAATGAGTGTGCATGTTTGAAATTATTACGTTTCCTGGAAAAAAAAAGTGTTTCCTTAAAATGATTTCCGTGTCGCTCCACACAGTATCTGGTCCCATTTCTCCTGAACCAGAGTGGCTCTTTGGTCTACTATTATACCCTTTCCACCACAGGTGAGACACACTTTAACACTAACAACGTCATTGCCGTCTAAAGGGAAGAATGGCCTTCTCACAGCTGATATTTGAACTTGTGATATCATGAAGGGCACCTGTGTGATTAATAACATTAATTGCTCATTAGTTACATTACGTGTGCCAGTAAATCATCCCAGTGAGCTGGCGTGCATAATACCAGAGGCCTGGAAGTGGCTAAGCTAAATGCAACGCAGCCATCATTAGTGTTATTAATCACACCTGTGCTTTTACTGTTATGACGAGACATGTTTGCTGTGACAATTAAGCTCTTTTTTAAATTTATTTTTTACAATCTTTATTGTCAGCACAGTATTATTACTATACAAAAAAATATACTTATACAAAGCGTACAGGGAATTGTTTTTTTTCTTCTTTTTTTTTTTACAATGTGCACAGAAATATACAGTTTACAGTTTCAATTCATGAAAATAAAAATAACTTAAATTGTCTGGCGGTGTTGTCTGTAGTGTTCCACAGGCGATGAGAAGTCTTTTAAACTTTCCATACAGATTCAAAGAATGTCTGAAATTCACTTAAAGGTCCCATGACATGGTGCTTTTTGGACGCTTTTATGTAGGCCTTAGTGGTTCTGGTTACTGTATCCGAAGTCTCTTTCCCGAAATTCAGTCTTGGTGCAGAATTACAGCTGCTAGAGCCAGTCCCACAATGACATGCCATCTCTGTGTCTGTAGCTATTGAGGAGGAGAGGAGGAGAGGGGGGGAGGGGGTGGGTGCAGCCTTGACCAACTGCCCCTTTGCTTGTTTGAAAGCCATGATGTCTCTCTCTTACTCATGGATGGGCCAAATTCTCTGGGTGGCAAAAGCAGAGAAAGGGGAGGTAACTTTGCTCTTTATGACCTCATAAGGGGCAATATTCCAGATTGGCCCATCAGAGCTCGAGCACGACACCCAGGGCTTGGTTTACACCTATTGCCATCTCTAGCCACTGGGGGACCATAGGCAGACTGGCGGAATTCTCATTAATGTTAAAAAACTCATAAAGTGAAATTTTCATGCCATGGGATCTTTAAAATAAGTTTGTGTTGGCAAGTTTGACAGGTAGTTTACCTGGGACAAAAACCTTAATCCACCAAACACGGCATTGGGAATAACAAACCAAGTGGAATTATTGTGAATTTAACAATGTTTTAGCCAATTAATCTTAAAAATTCTATCAATACTTTGAAAATCTAAAACATTAAGCCTTAATTTTGCAGTTTGCGATGTTGACCCTGGACTGGTAGATCTCGGGAGGGTGGCTACTTCAAAAGTAGATCTTGGGTCAAAAAAGGTTGGGCACCCTTGCTTTAAGGCCTCCTTCTGAGTACTGTCTCTAATAAGTGTTTTCCTCTTTACATACTCTCTTATTTTTCCGAATTAATTTGAATATTGATGTTATTGATTTGAATACTGATTTGAATATAAATGATTTGGGGTGGCAGTAGCTCAGTCCGTAGGGATATTGGTTGGGAACCGGAGGGTCACTGGTTCAAGTCCCCATATGGACCAAAAAGTACGGAGTATGAATTGGTGGCTGGAGAGATGCCACTTCACCTCCTGGGCACTGCCAGGTGCTCTTGAGCAAGGCACCGTACCCCCCCAACTGCTCGAGGCGCTGGTTCAGCTGGCAGCCCACTCACTCTGACATCTCTCCATTAGTGCATGTATAGGTCCTGAGCATGTGTGTGTATTTCAGGCCTGTGTGTGATTATTAACACAGAGTGTAAATTGTAATTTCCCCGCTGGGGATTAATAAACAAATTAAAATTAAATAATTAATTCAAAAATAAATAAGAGTAAGTCTATAGCTACACACGTTAACATGTCGATATATGAAGACAAACCCGTATACACCAATATTTATATGGATGAACGGTCCGCCTTAGAAAGTAAAGCACTCCCAGAAACAGTAAGATCTCTTGGGAACCAATAGTTAAAAATGGTTTTGGTTTTACCAACCTTTTGGTAACCTTTTTATGAGAGATCCTTTCATCTGTAGATTGACTTAAAGTGATTCCCAAATATTTGACAATCTTTTTAACCTTTTTATCATCTACTGAAGACAAAGTTCTTTCACTCAGCTCAACGCTCAGGTGTATTTCCTGCTTGCCCACCCAGACGTCACACTTATTTTTATTGATATTTTTAACAGAGAGAGATGCATTTTCAGAATTCAAACTCTTTCTGAAATAAATTAATAAAACATATCAATAATCTAGTACAGAAATTTTACCTCCACGTGCTGCATAACTTAAAATATATTGTCATTAATCATGTGGTAGAAAGAACAATTCTGCACTATACCTCATTTATCTTCAATGGAGCTCTTTCACAGCAGACATCATTTGTCACAGTAGGACAGCACAGGGATTACTAATACCATTAACAATGCCTCAGTGCTGGGTGGGTGACTGTGTGACAGTGAGTCAGCACAAAACCAATACCTGCATTGTTGTGTCTTGCACAAGTTTAAGGAGCTGATAAGATACCATTGTGGAACTGGAATTGTGTCTCTTATGATTTCATGTGACAAATAAAAATTGATTGATTGATTGATTGATTGATTGATTGAGTAAAACTGAAGCAGCTGAATAGAATTCAGCGAGCAGTCAACTAACTGTTCAGACTTAACTGTTACACAATTAAGTGTCGTTTGACTGCCAAATGTAATCTAGATGAAAACTACTGAGAAGATTAATGAACGTACATGTCATGAAATGCCAAATATGCCAGTGTGACTGGCCAAGTTTTCTTTTTTTAAGCGATTAGTCTGGCAATTCTTAATCTTGAGTTGACGTTTTTAAATTGCTTTTTTAGCCCGACTGTATGACAGTATAACGTAAGACAAGGAAAAGCAGCAAATTCTTACATTGGAGCATCTGTCACATGCAAATATTTGCCGTAATTGCTTGAAGAATTACTTAAAACGATCAATTGACTATGAAAATAGTTCTTTTGATTGATTAATTGACCAATTGTTTCAGCTCTAAACTGACCCCACATCACTTTGTAAGAAATGATCCTGCTTTTGGAAAATGTACAGCTTCAATTGTAAACCAATTTTCCTACTGTTTTTGGATTAATAATAAGACTGTAGTATACCAACAATTTTCTTTGATTTTTAAAATCCTGGTCCTTACCTTTTAGAGGCCTGCACGGCCAAGTTCCTCCATACATCTCTGACTTAATACAGCTTCATACTCCTACCAGTATTCTGAGGTCATTAGGTCAGAGGATGTTAGTGGTCCCCCACACTGTAAAACTAGGGGGATTGATCATTCCAAGCAGAGGCTGTGGAATCACTTGCCTCCCTCTCTACATTGTGTGAACACTGTCAAATCTTTTTTAAAGCAATTAAAGACTCTGCTGTTGAAGCAGGCTTTTAGTTAGTTGAGGCTTTTATGGTTGTTTCTGTTTTCTATTTGTTTTTACATTCTCTTGTATTTAAATTTGTGAATTTGTGATTTTTATCTTTGAAATGTGCTATACAAATAAATTTACTATATTAATTAATTATAATTAATTTACAAAAACATGGATCTCATTGGAGTAAGAGTTCTTGTTCGTATTGGGAACGTTTTGGGTCCTTTTTGTACAGAGATTTGCATCATCTGTGTGTAGCAGGACACAGGGTTTGCATGTTCATTTGGTAGCTGAATATCATATCTCCTCTTATCCAGACTTATCGCTTGCTGTGCCTGTGGCCAACTCTCTCACCTTCCTTTGCACTCTGCTCACTGGCAAGTTACTGGGTGAAGAGTTTGGAGGCAGACGTAAGTGACTCATTTTTACACGCTTGCTTTTCAGCACCAGGGCAGTCACACAGCAAGTTATACTGATACCCATAAGGATGTATCTGAGATGCTACAAGCTTAATGATCAAACATTTGGCTTCTGGAACACATTCAGGGATGTTACATAAGCAAGACACAAATCATTTTTACTAGATTGGCATGCCAAGACATTATTGAGGAGTTAATTCCTTCCTCTGCCTTTCTCCTCTCCTCTCCTTCTAAAAGACTCTACTGGTTGTGTTCTGTCTTTTAAGATGTTCATTTTTAAACTTTGATTTTCTTTTGTGTCCTCGCCCACGCTCCTCACTCTCTGCAGAGGCTGTCGCAGGGATGCTCCTCACCATGGCTGGCATCACTCTTTGTGTTATAAGCTCCATGGATGGTGAAGACACTGGGAAGCACAATACGACTCAGGCAGCACACTAAAGGAGATGACAATTAAAGACAAATTCTCCTACACCTTCAAGTCATTCCTTAGGAGCCAAGGAAAGACGGCCAAAGCAAAGTTGGGGCAGGACTAGAGGGCAGGACTAGAGGGGGCAATTTAGATTCATACAGCGACTCCTTAGAGCTACTGTTTTGGTGGGAGAACTGTGCCGAAAGGAAGTCAGTATGTGCTTCAAAAGACCTGTCCAGAAACTCTTACACCATGTTGGAGGGGAAGCAGGTTCATGTAGGGTTCACCTCAAGGCTAGACTACATTTATGGTGCGTGCATAGAAGTTGGTGCTTTTAATTTCAAGCACTCTGCTGCCCCCCCCATGTGACTGGCATCTGCATAAATGCTATAAAGGCTGCATACAAATAAGGCTGTTGTTTGAAATGGACCAATTAGCTCTAACCTCCTTGTTTACCGGGGACATTTGACTGCGGCTGCCTTCTGTCTGCTGGGGTGTGGGTTTGAGGAAGAGCAGGACACAGGAGTGGACAAATTGCTTTTTAGCTGAAAGCTGTTTTTTAGTTACTTATTTCCCTTTCTGCCTTGTTTACATGATGTATTACTGAGTGAAATATAGCGTTGTTTAGTTTTGTGAAGGAAGATGAACAAGGACTTGGTTGTTTTAAAGGTGCTCTAAGCAATGTTGGGTGATGTCACTTCTTGTTAACGTTTAAAGTATTTTCAAACAAAACTAGCTCTGGGGACAGACAGCTTGTGGATAGTGTGGAGATGTTCGCTGTAGGTGACAAAAAATGTTGCAGCCTAAAAAACACGTAACATCGCTTAGAGCACATTTAATACGGAGTTGTGTCGTTGTATGCTCTGTAAACATGTACAACTTTAAGAAATAACAGTAATGTACATAGTGATGTATATTTTTATTGCCCCAGTATTTAATCGACACAAAACACTGTGCAGATGACTTTGTTATTGTTGCATCCATCCAACTTGTGTGGCTAATATTTTATTAATAAATCGTTGACAAAACACAACTGTTTGTGTCATGATCTCTTATCCGATTTTTGCTAAACAAAAATACATTTAGGCTTAAAATGACCCAAAATATTGTTTCTTATGTACTGTACATATTGTATATGGAATAAATTGCATCTACACAATATCTGCATCAGAATTATCCCTGTAAAACAGGTTAGGGCACCGGATCATGAACAGCTGTACAACACACAAACGCTAACTTTGAGAAGCTTATTATAATGTCAGAAAAGATTTGTTTTATCTTACTATATTGCTGAATATTGTAGACCTTATGATAGTGTGTCCATCCCCAGTAGTGTTTTGTTTGAACATTGACTCTTATGTTTTTCTAAAAGAAAACAGCATGAATTGATGTTGCTTGGCTCATCACCACAATTAAAGTAATACCAAGCCACATTAGATCAATGCAGAAGCAGTGGCTGGGTCGTCTGCTGTTATGATGATGTGACGTGATGATGATGATGATGATGATGTGAAGAAGCGTCTGGGCTCGTCATTCACCAGTCCTGCTGGTGATGGTTCTGTTCGACTGTTATTGACGGGGCATCCTGTCGTTTCTCCTGTCAGAGTAAATTATTAAAACATTGTAAAAGAAAGAGCAATCAAGCACACATTTTCATTGAGCCTGGTTATGGCGATGCCAATAAGAGCTGTCGTGCACTGTGAGGTGTGTAAACTTGCCTTTTCTTTCTTGTTCCTTCCCTGAGAGGTGGACGATGAAGGCCTTGATTTTGAAGTCTGCTTCAGCTCAGGCTCCTTTTGAAAGGAGAGGCAGATTGAATAATGACTAAATGTTTCTGTCTGTACTGCTGAATGTAAGCATGTGGGTGTATGTGTGTTTGAGTGTTGCTACCAGTATTTTAGCAGCATACTCTTCTGTTTGTTTGACACCATCTTGTTCAAATGACAGACCCTGTTACAGGAAAAAACATCATATAATCAACCCAATACATACATAAATATATATCTATATCTATAATAGAATACATATCATATTCTGAACTCATACAAAATAAAACTGAACCTTTTTATATTAAGACACATTCCCTATGACTAATAAATGTAACCACCCTCTACCATACCTGCTCATCGTGTTTGTGTGGGTGTTCCATCCTATTCTGCTGCTCACTTTCTATACTTTGTGCATGTCTCTTGAGAAAAAACAAAAACAGATTTTTGAGTGAATATATCAAAAGTGTCACATTTTCATCACTCAATATTTTAACTGTCGACTTTGTTGACTTTTATTAGGCAAGGGCACCATAATGCATGAAGTCATTTGTCATCCAGGTCATCATGGATCTCTTTTTTAAATTATATCCTCAATTCCTGTCCACCAGAAGTGGGCCAGCAAGGTCTCTGCTGGCCAAGAGATGGCCAGAAAATTATATTTTTATGATTCTATATATATTAGTTAACACTTTACAGTCACGATGCATGAACCCTAACAATAACCATAACTTGTTATGACAAAACCAAATGACACTTATTAAAAAACCTTATTTCATAACTGTTTAGACTTAGACTTAGACTTAGACTTCTCTTTATTGATCCTTTGGGATGACTCCCGCAGGAAATTGAAAGTTCCAGCAGCAGTTTTTAGCAAGAACAAAGAAATAAAAAATAGATAAAAAGACAGTATAAAGACAACAAAATCAACAAAATACCAATGACTTATTTGTCTTATATGACTTATTTATAATGTTTTATGACACTTTACTCACTGTTATGTAGAAAACTTCAAGTAAAGTGTAACCATATATTATTAATATATTCATTTCTAGAATATACACTGTATTTTCATTAATTTCATATGCATTTAACAAAGTCCGTTCTCATGAGTCTATTAACGTACTTTCATTTCTATACAGCTTTTCCCTTGGTTGCGTTCCAGTACATTTCATAAATTAGAGTTTTTATCCATTCAAATTTCCTCCCCGTGAAAAATCTACTCTGAGGCCTTGAGAATTATGAGTGAATCCCTCTGCTGTTTAAGAAAATAGGAACTGTGTGTGTGTGTGTGTGTGGCCCCAGCAGCTTGGCTGGAATTTGTGGGGAAGCCTGTTGATTGCTGATTGTGTTATTTGTGTTTTTGATTGGTGGTCATATAAATGTTACCGGTTGTGTGTTTGTTTTTGTTTATTCGGTAATGACTTTAATTTGGACTATATGTGAAGATGCAGCATCATGTCACACTGCGTGAAAGTGATTGCTTCTGTCACTGTGTATCCGTGTCTCTGCAATAGTGTACTGAAGTTCTCCAGGTGTTAAATCCCTTAATTCCTAGTTTTATGGTGAGGTTATTCGGGGGTGGTTTAACTGCAGTATGATAGTACACGAAGGCCCAGGTGTAAAATACCTTGCCTGCCACTGCTGTCCACTATGTAGACATATTCCCCTACACGTTTTTTCAGAGTGAATGACAGTCAAGGACAGCGGCTTTCCTCATTTCTTAGATAAGAACAGATTCACAGGGAACGTGAAACAATTGTTGGATGTATGCCTACCTGTGTGTTGTGCAGAGGATTGCTTTGGTTGCATAGATCTTCATCCTCCACTATTTCTGCAACTCTCTTAAGATAGAAAATGAGAGATGGATATAGCCTTACCTCCTCTTGAAACATATATTTCCATCAATTAATTTACCTCCTTTAGTGATATTTTAGCATTTAATTACAGCATTGTTCTGTGTGTTTAGAAGGCTGAAAGCACACTGGGTAAAAGCTAACCTGGTCAACGGGAAGCTCTGTAGCTGTGTTTTCATCCTCGTGCACATCCTCTGCCCCGCGTACTTCCTCTCTTCTCTTCCGTGCTGCTCTTTTGAACACACTGGGCTGAACTGTAATACACAGAAAGGGAAAAAAAGGCTGCTGCTGCTGCTGCTATAAGGATTAATGCAAAATGCAGTATACGTATTGTGAATGGAAAGACGATAGATGAGTCATATGAAGCTTGTGGATCCTAACCAGATCCGTTGCTGAGCGGCGGTCTTGGCTGTCCTCTGTTGTTGCGGATCTTGACCGGCCTGGCGAAGAACGCAGAGGTCTCATCTGCTTCCTCCCTCCTGCTCCTCTGCCGTGCGGCTGGGGGAGCTGCAGCTTCATCTCCTGTCGACTTTACCCTCCGACCATCTGACTGAAATAGGATTGTATTCATTTATAGAAAATAAAAATACCCTCTGCACACAGTTTGTCTCACTAGTGTATTGCATGTGTTTAGGCAGAATGCACTAAACAAATTAACAGTCTATATATAGCTCTTGAAGTGTGAATGCAAGACAGTGGAGGATTGTTTCTTACCTCTGGGGAGTTGAGGAGGGCTGAGTCACTGTATTGGTCTTCTGGACCTCTTCCTCCCTTTCTGTTCTAAAAGAAACACACAATACGCATACAAGACAGCCGTCACTTACAATGGACATGCTGGAAATGAACTGTAGGCTGCACAGTGACTGTATGAAAGGGGAATAAATCCCAGTGTTAACTGAAGGTACCTCATTTCTCCTTAACAGCCTTCTTTTTCCTGGGTAATGTCTACAAAATAAAGAAAACCACTGTAATGTAAAAATAAAAATGTAAAAGTGCACAGTATTTTTTTTGCTCAGCTCCTGTCTGACAATCCCTATTTTATTTTAGAGCAGCAGAACAGATGCACATAGACACATCTTTACAAACATTCACAGAGGACCTTGCAAAACAATACCTCTCGGTAGCTTTTGAAACTAATAGCTCCACATATGGAAGTTTCTTGAACCTCTCGGTTCCCACGGCAACATAGCAGTGGCCGGTCTCCAACTCCACAGCTGAGGACACAGTCGCGCCTTCCAAAGAGCACAACCTGATAAAGTACAGGGGTTAGGGGAGGTATTAACCAGATTTCACCTCCTCTACTTGTATTCCAGTGAGTGTGTATACGTATGCGTCACTGACCTGCGCACAGCTCCGGTTCGTAAGCTGACCTTCTCTGTGACCAGACTCAGGATCTGCTCCAGGTCCTGCCGCATGCTCCGAGGAAGGATGAATCGGAATGGTGGACACAGGAGATCTCCATTACGGAAAACGCTAAACAGAAAGGATAGTTTCACTCAAGTTTGTTTCTATGGAG
Source organism: Etheostoma spectabile (assembly GCF_008692095.1). Lineage (NCBI taxonomy): Eukaryota > Metazoa > Chordata > Actinopteri > Perciformes > Percidae > Etheostoma > Etheostoma spectabile. The sequence continues at coordinate 7,368,619 of NC_045752.1, forward strand.
AAACTGCTCTCTATAGTCCAGCCAAAGCTTTGAAACTTCAGCAGTCTGAATTAGAAAAATCAAGAGGGTATCTTCCAAATTTCCAGTCTTCTTATTGCAAAAGTCACTCTTTTTGTTTCCCTGGATTAGTAAACACTTTCATCATGTTGTGGCACTTAATGAAGAGTCAGACAAACATTTACCAACGGTATTACAAGTCATCCTGAATGTGTGTACCAAAATGTCCTATAGACCCATCCAACAGTTAGATTTCATTCAAAACCACCAAAATTTACCCAGTCTAACCAGTCCTACCAAAATGTGTGCCAATTGATCTAGATGCTGTGGTGTTTCACAGAATATGTAAAAGCTTTGAACTTGCTGGTGGTTTTAACCTTAAAAAATATTATCCTCACATACAGTAAATGTAGTGCTGTATAGTCATGGTTTCAGAGGATATTCAGTTGACTAAAGTGTTTTTTTGTTCAGGTAATTGCTGAAGATGCAAGCTTCAACTGTCTCACCTGGGACCAGCACTTTAATACCTTCAAACACAACCACTACAAAGACCAAAGAACAAATACTCATCCAGGGTATGGGTGTGTGTGTTTGTGTGTGTTTGTTTGTATGTCGTTTGTCCAACTCACTGTATAATGCAAGGTACAGGTATAAACTTCCTCCACTTTGCTGAAACGTTTGGCCTCTGGGTTACTTTGGCCTGTAGAAGACATTCAGAAAACCAGATGCACGGTACTGCAAAACATGGTGATATTGTCATTTTCTCAGCGATATTGAAAATCAGTTTCAAGTCATTCTGTGTCCTGCGCATAAATCACACTGCACAGCCATCACAGAAAAATCAGTTATCCTGAATGTGTAATGACTGACTAACTATTCTGTTCATGTCAGCTCAAGGGCTGTAGCCAAGAAAACAGACGTCATTCCAAATCTTCACAGTCTGATCTGAGGGCTCTTCACAAAGCCCATGTCTTCCCATATCAATGAAATCTGGAGCCAATATCCGTGTCTGCTCTGATAACGCTGGACTAAATCAATCAACTCAGAACAAACCAGACATTGATGTTCCTCTCTTATTGTTTTTACTTTGAAGTGGCAGGCGTTTACAGTGTCTCTGAGCAGAAAGGAAATGTTGGGCGGTGAACATGGGAATTAGGCCTGTCCAGACATGCACCTAGCCCTGATTATAATGCGCGGCAGCATGACTCTTTGTTTCACAAGCGGGACCAAACACAACTCTCATATGGACACACTTCCGGCATTGCTCCACAGCAACCACAACACAGGCATGTGAGACTTTACAACCAAGGAACTCTGCTTTCCAAATGGGCAGACACCCAAGGCACACACAATTACTCTCCGCTCCTTTTTATGTTATTCAGAAAGTAACACCGACTGAGAGCACACTGCGTCTGAAAAACCAAGCGGTCATCCCTGCCAGCTGGTCAGAAAACAAAGACAGTACTTGTCAGCATGAGTGGCTCTGTCTGTGTCTACTTGTTTGAAATCAATTTAGTGTGAATGTTAAGAGAGACCCTGTTTGAAAAATACTACCATCATCATCACTGTGCCCTCGAAACCAGCTAAAGAGAAAAGAGTTCAGACTCATTCAGAGAATTTTTGATGAAAATGAACATAAATTCTGATATACTCTGGGAATTTCTGAGCTCTGACAATATCCAGCTGTAATTACTGAATCTAATGTCACACAAGACCCTTTAAAAGGCTCCCCGCATGGTCTGAGTGACTGGTTGATGGACAGCACGATCATTAGCTCATTGTTTCCGGTAATTTACATGACAGCCAGTGACATCAATGGGAAGGTTAGCACAAAGGGTGACTCTAATCTAACTAACGCTAACATAACATGCATAGGCAAATATCAGCTTGTCTCGTAATGGAAAGCCCTGCAGTCGTTTTCATGTTTGATTTGGCAGGCGTTCTAATGGATCAAGTTGATGAGTAGCAGTGCGACCGAGTAGTGCATTCCTCCTGGTTAGTCTGGGATTAATCAATGATGGACTGTGCTGTTGGCCGTAAAAGCAAGCCGTCCACATGACAAAATAAAAGCCTACCTGGGTTTCTTCACGGGCAGCAGGCTGCTTTTTCAATCTTGCGTTCAGGTAACTACACATGAAAAACAACAGATATGATGAAGAAAAGTCTTCCAACAATCTCTTTCCCAAACACCCAAAAGTATTCAGTCAAGATTCACTCACTCCAGTTTTTTGAACCTTTCAAAGCCAGCAGCAACATACTGTGCTCCTGTCTGAAGATCCTGGAGGTCTGTGACCCTGTGGCCCTGTCTGGGGGTGTACAGAGTCCTGACAGCAAGCGGAGCACCGATGCTCTGGGTCACTTCAGTCAGAAAGGCCTCCATGGTGGCCACATGTCGCTGGTTGACCACGAATCTCCGTCCACTGTAGAAGGGGTCTCCGTTCTTATACACCACCACATTCTTGACTGGAGGCAGGAGAGTTGTGGCTGCGGTGCTGGCAGCCATCTGAGCCAGTTGTTGTCGTCAGAGTCCACAGACACGTTTAAAAAGAAGAAGTTGTTTTTGAGTCCACAAACACCACAGAATTCTTTCTACATACATATACTTTCACTCAGAATTACATTAACTAACCATCTTTATACATCAGATACATTCACATACCCCCTTCTTTGGGTCACACATTAATACAAACATATATTACATGATCTTTGATCCATACAAGTCACTCACAAGTCTGGTGGAAGATTAAGAATTGAAGTCAAAGGTGAAAATCAGTCTCTTGTGTTGTTGTGGTCCGTCTGGACTCCCACTCACCACGTTCTGCTCTCTATCCCCCTAACACACACACACACATTCACACACTACTCGACTGATGGCTGTAAGTATTTCCTGGTTGCTATGGCAACGTGGCCAGCAATGACTGGCTTTGTGGGCCAAACCATCGGCAGCAACCACAACAAAAGAGACGGACAGAGGAGGAGAGAGTGGGTAGGTCGCTTTGTTGTAAGCTGAGTCAATAAGATAACCTCTACACTCAGTTGTTTTTTCCCAAAAAAATAAATAAATATATCATGCATATTCATTTTGGTTTATTTATCATGCATATTAGCATTACCAAGAAAGTGCAAACATGATAAAACCATTACTGACATTTCCCAGAAGTGATCTTTTAAACACATTTTTAGTCAAATAAAAAAATTTAATTTTAAGAGCAGGACAGCCATTTTACTGGCACTGTATTTATTAGTTCTAGCCTTTACAAGCTTTTCCCTGTGGGTGCTCTTTAATAACAAGTATACCAAAAGACAAAAGTGGCTTATTTGATACAGTAGGCGATACAGTATCTGCAGGATGAACTTCTCATGTGATGAGTGTGAGCTCATTTATTGTACACCAAGTGAGAAATTTGAGCTTCTATGAGTCACAACAAACTTGTTTAGAGCCAAGAATTCCCCTGAATGTACCGTCTTCCTACACAACAGTAACTACCTGTCCCTCTCACAATTAATGGGACCAATATCAGTGAAACCACTGCAGTGGCAACAGCAGAAAGAAGAAAAAAAATACAATTTATTCTTTTTTTTTTTATTCGCAAATAACATACACAATGTACAGGATTGGTCAAACATGTGATCAATACCAAGTAAAGCAATTTATTTATAGTGTCTATGTACAAAAATAATAGCTTAAAAAATTCCACTTTAATGAGTTTAGTTAATTGATAGCAAACACGCCTTCAGTCATACATTATCAAGTCCAGTTCAGATTACTTCGGCTGTCAGGATACACTCAGACTTTCCTTCAGTGACAAGTACTGTAGAGGAGAAGAAAGAAGGAAAAAAACTAATTAAAAGTTAATTTTTGCCAAGTTATACATTGGGTGAGCTGGGTTTATAAATGTTCTTTGTGCACATTACTCCATATCTTAGCACCTTTTCATCCTCTGGGGCTGCAGGGTGCTAGCAGTTATGCGGGATGTAAGTTAACTAGTTAATAGATAAATCAAGGGATTCATTTTTTACACAGAACAAAAGGTTTAAGGCAGCTAAATGTGTTAAAAAATGTATTACAGATGTATGCCCCAGTACACAGGCCGGATTGTAGAGGGAAAAAGCAGACTGAATCATGTACACACTGCAGCTACAGTATCCGTGCTGCGTCACAGCCTCCCGGACATCCTCGACAGTGTGTTCAATAAGTAGCTACTGACACTGCAAATACACTGTGGTTATCATTCAGGTACGGATACCTCCAATTAGGGTTTGTTTGTCTAGAATTGATGCTTCTTGGTTGCTATGTACTGACTTATTTCGGAGGTCACTAAATACATTTCGTCTTGCAACAGAGACTGACACTGCAGAATAAATGCAGGGAAACACTACATTTCCCCCTGTCTCCATCTTACCTTTTTCCTGCTGCCAATGGCCTGTTGGAGCCAGACCAGCTCCATGGTCAGGGTGTTTCTATGGAGACGCAAGGCCAATGGGGTACAGGGCACCTCCTGAGCCAAGCAGTACTGCTGGGGGCCTGAAGGAGGGATGGCAAATTAAAAATGACTGATAAGGCATCTAAAATATGCAATACACAAAAGTCAAATGTGCATGAATCCTGTAGGTAAATACAAATTTTCTGTTTTTTTTCATCTTCTCTTATTGTGTTTTTAAAAGTGAAAATGTGGTACGGTAAATGAACTTGTATGCAATGCTACTGCTCCCATTTAGACAACTTTCTTGAAGTTAAACAAAACAATGGTTTTGTTTAATTGTTTAGTTAATTGTTTAACTTGTTTAACTAAAAGGAGGTAAGTAGATCACTGTCTCAAATACTTAAAACAAGTAATAATGTCAACCCGATGGTAGTTCGGAATCTATTTTAGATATACTCCTATACTACGCCTATACTCCATCAACTAATTGTCGTTTTAAAATGGATATTGTTTGCAATGCTTAAACAACAAGATTAGTGCTTGAACAACTAATCGATTCATTAATTATTTTAATTGTCACAAATGCAGATAATTGATTACTAATTGAAGTAATTTATCAAGTAAGATGCCAAAACATTTGCTCCAATTCTGCTTTACAGATATAATATTATTGTAAAATGCTTATTCAAGAAACAAAACAAAACAATTAAAAAACAAGCAATTTGAAAGGATCTCAGCTCTTAGAAATTGGGATGGGCATTTTTCTTACTGTTCTTTTTAAATGCCATAGGCTTAAATGATTGTTTGAGTAATTGTTAGTTAAAGCCCCAAATAAGATGCAACATTGTACCTCTGTTGAATGATATAGAGTATGGAGACACACAAAATATAAATGATCTCATTTCAATAACAATGAATGGGAAACTACTATGGTTATGTGCACAACTCTCACCTTTGTGAGAGTGACCATAATTCATGTCCAGCTCCAAACTGCTCCAGACGGTGGTGGAGTCTCCATCGTTCTCCCCCACAGTGCTCTCTTTCTGTCCCTCTTCATCCCCTCTAACATTGCTGCTGTGGAAATAGTAATTAGAAATAGAAGCCTGTCCTTTGGATTGTGAATCATCTCTCTCTGCTTCTATCTTCTCCAGCAGGACCCGATGACCTCCTCTCTCCTCTGATACGGATGCTGATGATGGTCTCAGGGGGCTGGCACAGACATCTAGTCCTGGATTTGACCCTTTGCTGGCAGAGCTGCTGGCTCGCAGAAATGGGCCGTCCTTAAGATACATGAGCAAAAGCATGAGAAGCACCGATGAACTAATTAATTCACACTCTCACAACATTTCCAGTTACGGTGTATGAGCAGAAACATGAGAAAAGCACCGATAAACTAATCAACTCACAATCTCACAACATTTCCAGTTACTTACAGTGTATGAGAAGTGGGGAATGGGGATGACCGTCTCTCTCCACTCTACGTGGGCTAAGCCTCCATCTATCTCTTTCACGATGTCCTCAAAGTCTTCTCGCGCACCACGGACTTCGTTTCTCACCAAGTATCCACGTGCAGATGCCTAGCGAAGAGATTAGAGTTAAAGTAAGAGTAAACGGTAGGTGGTAGCCCTCAATAACTAGCTAGCTAGCGTTAGCTAACTTACGTCAACGGTAACAACAATAGCTATAGCAGCCGTATTACAGAGTCAGCAAAATCAGATAAACAGCCCGAACTTGCAAAAAAAACAACTTGAATTACTGCCGCTATAAAGACGCAACTTGGTGTTTTAGCTACAGCTTAAAAGTAGCAAGCTAGGTTAATTAAATAACCTCATTACCTGAAAACAAGTGAGTATCTTCTCCCATTTGCTTCTATCCATTGCTATGGTAACATGGATCTCTCGGAGAGCGGGAGGTGATGTGCTCATAAAATGAACTCAAACTTTTGATTTTGTTCCGGTGTCACGCTAAACGAATAAAAGCCTCCTTGTTAAATGTTCCTAACGTTAGGTAGTTACGTGTGTAGGTTTTCCGGTTTAGTTCTTAGTTTGAGATACTACCGTCAATACAATACATGGCAATGTTTTTTGCTTTACAATTGAAACTGTTTTTAAACGACCTAAATACCATCGTTACGTGTGTGTTGTTATATTTTGGTAAAACGTGGGCGGAAGTGACCCTGTGTTGTATACCCGGTATTCAGTTTGCAATGTTGCTGCTCGTCACATGGCATTTTTTCTCAAAGTTTTCCGCCACGACTAATGAAAATGAGTAGTGGTTCCAATCAGAGGACGTTGTTCCAGACTTGGGGTGCATCCGTCCCTCAAAACACAGTTGTTCAACCGAACAAAGATGACAAGAAAGCCGCTGGACGGCGCAGAACAAACCAAAGCAACACTGCGCAGGCAACTACAACACACCCTCCTCAAAGTCGCCTATGGGCTCAAATAGGTCAGGGTTCCGCACACACTACAGTGAACCCGGTGAGGACAGAGGACCCTAAACCTGCGTATGAAGATCAAGATGACGACGATGATCTGATGTTGGTCGCTGTTTATGAAAATGAAAAGAGCCTACACCGTGGCAATGCAAACTATTTTCAGTATGACAATCCTGTAGGAACGGAGAGCACTGGCCTCTCTCCAACCCCGTCAGGTGGGCACACATACCCAGACTTCCCTGGCTTTGACAGCTCCTCAGCTCAGGTATGGATTTACCCCACCAACTATCCCATCCGGGAGTACCAGCTGAAGATATCAGAAGCTGCTCTGTTTCAGAACACACTAGTGTGTCTTCCCACTGGTCTGGGAAAGACCTTTATAGCCTCTGTGGTTATGTACAACTTCTACCGCTGGTATCCATCAGGGAAGATTGTGTTTATGGCTCCCACCAAACCTCTAGTGGCACAGCAGATTGAGGCTTGTTATAAAGTCATGGGGATCCCACAGGCACACATGGCTGAGCTGACAGGTAACAATCATGACATAAGAAAACATAAACACCCATCTTTCTTCTGTTAGCCTTTTATTAACAAGAGTCTGTCTCCTTATCCGCAGGCACAACAGCAGCAAAGCATAGACAGGTGGTGTGGAGGACCAAGCGCGTCTTCTTCCTCACCCCTCAGGTCATGGTGAATGATCTGTCGAGAGAAACCTGCCCTGCCAAGCAGGTCAAGTGTGTGGTGATCGATGAAGCTCACAAGGCGCTGGGCAACCATGCCTACAGTCAGGTAAACAAACTTATCACTAATGATTACAGCTCGTCGTTCAATTCAGTTACATGTCACTGCTGACTATATTTTCAGGTTATATTTTACTTTCCAAGTTCAATTCTGCTTGTAAATCTTCAATAACGTGATTTTAAAGTCATAATTCAACAAAAATATATATCCTCACAAAGTAACACTCACTCTTAAAATGGGGTTGTAAGGAAGTCTGTTGCACATAAAGGGGTCTGTGTGTTTCGACAGTAGTATGAAACTTTATTCACTTTTATTAGTTTATTTCTTAGTGTGATTGGGTGACAAAATACTGTATACCAAGGTAGCTATCTACATAAAATCTCTGGTTTTACTACTAGATAATCATGGGCAGCCCTCAATGAGCAGGGCTGCTCATAGCAATGTTTATATGATCAAGTAATAATACCACAGCGTAGAAATACTCTGTTACAAGTAAAAGTCCTGCATTCTAAATCCTAAGTAAGTAAAAGTACAGAAGTATTCGCCTCAAAATGCTTCAAGAACCAAAAGTAAAATGACTTATTATGCACAATGGTCCATTTTAAAATACTTTTAAATCGTTTGATTACAAACTTTGATGTTGCAGCTGATAAAAGTGGAGCTCATTTATGTACTTTATGTACTGTTGGGTAGCTAAGTCTATAAAGTAGCACCAAATGGAAAGACTGACGGTGATTGAAGCCTTTTAACCTACTTTTACTTCTATTTCCTAGCAGGGGGTGCTTATTTAGGTTTGCATTCAAACACTTTTAGTTAGTAAAATATTTAAACTATGGCAATAGAGTTCTAACAATGTCTTGTACTTGCTCTTCGCCCTGTTACTCAGGTGATCAGACAGCTTGGCAGCCAGACTCTACAATTCCGCATCCTTGCCCTTAGTGCAACTCCAGGGGGAGATACAAAGGTAGGAACATATCATATCTGTGTCTGTAAATCTTCTTTTCTTTTTCACTAGCCTCATAATACCTAATAATAAAAATGCTCCATTTGACTAATCTCAAATCCGATTCCATCTTTCCTCTGTTTCTCTATCCCTGCAGTCGGTGCAGTCAGTGATCTCTAATTTGCTCATTTCCCACATTGAGCTGCGTTCAGAAGAGAGCCCAGACATCCAAGCCCATTCCCACCATCGCAGTGTGGAGAAAGTGGTGGTTCCTCTGGGAGAGGCCCTTTCTGCTCACCAGGGGCGCTACCTGCAGGTAGGCACAAGCAATTTAGCGTAATATTTAGCAAAAGTCCTTATCTTTAAAGTGACAGTTCCCATCCAAAATCAAAAACACATATGTTTCTTCTTATCTTTAGTGCTATTTATCAACGGAGGTTGTTTTGGTGTGAGTTGCCCGGTGTTGAAGATATCGGCAGTAAAGATGTCTGCCTTCCCTCGAATACGATAGAACTAGACTGCACTTGTGGTGCTCAAAGTGCCAAAAAATATATATTTGAAAAACGCAACAGAAAGTCTCCTTTCATATTAATACAAATCATTACCTGTTTACTCAAGATAATCCACAGACCTGGTTTTGAGCAGTTTCATGTAGGAACTCTTTTCTGTCTACCGAACTACACCAACTACAGAATCACCACGCAGAAAGAAGCATACTCATGCACGAGAATTTAGTGCTCATGACCGGCGAGATGTAAATAGTAATGGCGTCTTCCTCTGCTGAGCTGTAACATTAGTTTGATACCAATAAACATCTGACATAACAATCAGAGTTTAGGGGACATAAAGAAGGTCACTTTTTTACACAATACCAGCACAAATACAGGATTTCTTTCACTACTTAACTATTATATTAATTCATAAGTAAATCTTTATTGTCTGTGTTATTTTCATTGTCTGATTGATATTATAATAATAATAAATACACAAACCATGGGGGATAGCCAGGTTGATTGAAGTGCGGGACGAATGAAACTTTTTCTCTGAGTGCAATGATGATAGACAGACTTCCTTTGGTCAAAACATAGAGCATGTTAACCTCCTTCTATCAGCCAAATATCTTCCTGTTATTTCCTTTTATCTTGGATTTAAAGCCGATCAACATGTTTGGATGGTCAAAAGTAAACATCATTAGCGGTTATATTTTTGATGAGTTTTCCCATGTTATCCTATGGAGACTGATGCGCTGTGGGGCGTTATTTGGATGTCCAGTGGTCTAACCCACGTAAAAACCTAGTCAAACAACATTTTCCACAATGGAAGGCAAGGCAAGGCAAGGCAGCTTTATTTGTAGAGCACATTTCAGCAAAGGGAATTCAAAGTGCTTTACACCAAAATCATTAAAACAGATAAAACACAAGTACAAACAGTTAAAAGTCATAAGCATTAAAATCAATAAGACACATGAATAGACAGTTAAAAACAAAATAGAAACATTAGGACACATAAAACACAAGAATAAAAGTACAGTGCAGCATAAGAAAGAAATGAGCATTATTTAAAGAAGAGCAGCATCAAAAAGAAAGGTCTTCAGCCTTGATTTAAAAGAACTGAGAGTAGCAGCGGATCTACAGGTTTCTGGGAGTTTATTCAGATATGAGGAGCATAGAAACTGAAAGCTGCTTCACCCTGTTAGTTCTGACTCTGGGGACAGAAAGTAGACCTGTCCCAGATGAATGAGAGGTCTGGGGGGGTATAGTGTAGTAGCAGATCAGAAATGTATTTTGGACCTAAACCGTTAAGGGATTTATAAACTAGCAAGAGTACTTTGAAATCAATCTTTGAGACACAGGAAGCCAGTGTAACGACTTCAGAACTGGAGTGATGTGATCCAGTCTCTTGGTCTTAGTGAGGACTCGAAGCATGATATAATGGAAGCATGATATAAATTGAAAAACCTACCGATCTCGCTATAAAAATGGCCGAATCATCCACAGGGCATGATATTTCAATAACCGCTTCATACACGCTTCATAACGGCAATAAGTTGTTGACAGACATTCACAAAGACGCATAGCCCTGCAACAATCTATCTAAATTAACACCTTTTGGAAGTACCATTTTTTGATATACAGTAAAACATTAAAGTTGTGGGAAGTTTATATGGCTTAAACTGGATGTTTTATTTATCCCCCGAAGCTGTTTCATTTGTCCTGTCCAGGAGGGACAGCTGAAACATTACGCACGTCCTACTTTTGCTGTAGTAATTCCTGAACGGTTTTGTTCAAAGCTGAATATGCAACTGTGTTTGACAGATGACACATGTAGGTTGCTAGTGACAAAATATTAGCTTTCAGTGCGAAACTATCGCCTTGTAAATTACGTTTGATTAAAAAGTGTTTCAACTGTCCCGGCTCTCCCCTACACACCAGTGGACAAACTCATTCAAATTTAGACAAAAAGTTAGTTTTATGTTCCCCCATTCGTCATGTTTGTTTAAATTTGTAGGGCATGTGACCACTTTTTTTTGGTGCTTTGCTTCCACCTTGTGGTCACGGTTTACTCAGATCTGTTGTAAAAAAAAAAATCTCAGCTGTGATCCTTTTCTCAGCATTACATTCCCTCTGGCTGTGTGGTTTGTACTGGGTCAGTTAATATCAAATGAATTGATTTGTCTTAAAAGCAACATCCTGTTACACTTGATGGTCTGGCTTTCAGTGCTGGTGGTGGACTAAATGGTTCATTATTATTATTATTATTATTATTTTTATTATGGAACCTACAGGCTCACTCTCCTTGTCATGAGGTTGGTTTACTGTCTGTGTGTACTGTTCTGTAAGCTACACCTCAACTGGCTGGACAGCTGGAATGTGACACCTGCATTTGAGAGGTTAGACCTGTTGAACATTAGCTCTGTTGGGTCTTTTTGTGTCTTTTCATCCCTCCCTTTTGATTATTTTTAGATTGTTTGTAATAATTGAGCCCTTCTTGCTTGTTCTTTAATTGGGTTGACTTTCATTTTTCACCTTGTCTTCATATTACCCCCCAACCGGATGGCGTCTGCAGCCTGTTTGTTAACCTCCATTTCCCACTGTCCTGCTGTAATTTGGCCAGACAGGACACAAAATAGATGTAACACTGCACTCAGGTGTAAAATGAGCAGCACAGCAGTCATTCAGGCAGAATTTAATGATTGTTGAGCAAATCAGAAAAATGAACCAGTCATGCAGACAGGTTTTTGGGGCTCAGTCATGGGTTTTTCCTTTAGTTTGTGGCCCCTTTCATCACAGAGATTAGAGAGACCAGTATTTGTCCTTATCACCACTAAAGTAGCCTCCTGTTATCTTGTGTGATTAAGCTTGGATCGAGGTTTCATAGACAACGCGTTTAATGTCAGTGAACATCTGGGCCACCGTGTCCAAGCCAGAGCTGACATATCCATCGTAAAGTTTCACACTGTGTGTTATGGTGTAATTTAAGGCTTCTGTTCTAGTGGCATTCCACATAAATTGAAAGTAAATTGTTTAAAAATTAGTTTTGTTATTTACTTAAACAAATGTGCATGTTCTGTTTTTTCATATTGCATGTCTATTCCCATCAGATAATGCAATATACTGTATTGTCCAACAGGCTACACTCTGATATACTGTTGTGTGTGTTGGATCCTTGTCATGTTACTATGCTCCAGTAACTGAGCACCAGTTCTTCTTGTAAAAATGGGTTATGTATAAGGTGTGACCCCTTTTGTTTGCCACATTTGAGCCCATAAAAAAGAAAGAAATACCCTTAAGAGAAATGCTAGAGTAAGTATACAGTACTTGTTGGGTATGTATGTATGTATGTATATGAAGCAGAATTTTTATTATTATACATTAGTAAACCAAATTGAAAACTACATATACATTTCACATATCAACACTGTGAGAATTAATTTAATAGCCTATGAAGAGATTTTTATTTTTGCTCTTTCCCAATAATTGAGATTGCATTTGGCAAAGGATGATAATGAATACTCAAAAATAAGGGTTTCATCATGAGATCCTCCATCATTTATTGAAAGACATGTCAGCATTAATATGCAGAGAATTATGTAAAACGTGTATGTAGTGTGCATATAAGCCAAATAAAACTCAAATAGTCCCTGTACATTTCATAATGTAGGAGACAAGCACATTTTTATTGAACAAAGAAAACCACAGTAACTCTTGCTGTTGCACATTTTCACATTACAGCACACCTTTGCAAAACACTAAAACAATAAGCAAAAAGAAAGCGAAAAAAAAATCATCCTTACACTTAATGTTTCCATATAACCAGGCTCTTAAAGGGAAAACCAACTCACGTGTGTCATGGCTTCGCAAGTGTTTACACTGTACAATCATTTAATGCAAAAGAAATTCTTTGGATTTGGAAGTCTGGATGTCAGCCAAACTGCTTGACTTTAAGACTGGGCAACCGTCCCAACCCAATACAATTTTGGGTTTTTTTTTTTTTATCGTCTAATTTTTTGTTTTACATTTGTATGTGGATTAAGTAAAATTAAACCAACTTTCAGCTGAATTTCACTTTTATTGTGCACACATTTAATAGGCCTCATAACTGACCGCGTAAGCATTTCATAGGATGCCCCTGTCTTGGTATATCACACAGTGATGATTTGGCTAGTTCACTTCCAGTTTTATTTCACTCGCAGCTTAGCCGTAAATGTAAATTTTTCAAACCAGAAACATTCCTACATTACTGTTAACTGAAGGTGGAGCTGGTTTGACGTGTATCACTTTGTTTTTTTGAATTGCATTTGTTGGTTTTAATTAAAAATATAGTGAAGATAATCTAAGATATTACTTTTACTCTCCTTAGATTGGTGATTGAACATTAGCATAGATTACAAACACAGTAGAGAAATTCTCTGCTCGCTCTCTTTTCTTGGTAGCATTGTCTTTACTCAGCAACAGTGGTGCAGGGAATGCATATTCACTAACAGAGTAGCAAGAAGAAAGAGCACGAGAAAGAGGTACATAAGTAACTGTGCCTATGTGTGAATAGATGTGTTACGAGGAATGCATTAACTTTCATCATTTTCTTAAGAGAAAAAGATGTATATAATATATACGTACTGTATGATTGTCATTCAGCTGTGAAATCAATGAGTCAATTTTTAGGGTTTAGTTTGTAGAAGTGTTTTCATTTTTTTTAAGCTGTAGCTGTACATTCACACACAAACGCACATGTTATATTCATGTGTGTTTATTTTCTAAGTTAGTGCCACCTGTTGTGTTGACCTTATTCATGGTTAAAGCCACCACTTCTGGTCTAGATGTCTATTGAGTTGTGTTGCATGTTGCAGATCCACTTCCCAACTCACCATACCAACGGTTAGATTGGGTTATGTTAGTAGCCCAGCTACTGTAATATCTGGCTAATTTATTGTTGGTTATCTGGTCAATATTGCCCTACTGATGGAACAATGTAACTGTTTATGCAGTGTGACTGGCTTCACATTTTAACCTGTAAATCATGAGAGATAAAGAAAAGGTGGATCAATCAAGTTAAGACAAACTATTGTTTGTGTGTATTAACCTTTAATACCACATGACAAGACATTGTAGCTGTGCAACAAAAAGAAATGGAGCACGATATGCATGTCCACTAAAAACCCTCTTCTGCTGTGAAAAGTCAGGCTGTTGCATGTTTCTGACAGCAAACAATGTTTACTGTGTTTATAGAGCACTAACTATTTTAGGGCACAGTGCTGAGTGAAGTTTTGTTTTTAGCCACTTTAATGTAAGAGCAGGAGTTAAATTCTATGCTTCACCTTAACATAGGCTACAGTTGTGTCCATGAGAGTATGGCCGTGGTTTGGTTCAGTTTTTCTGGGTGAAATGAAGATCTATCTAAATGAACATGATTGAAAATTCATTGAGGGGAGAGTAAAGGCTGAGGTTTTTTTAGGTGGTCATTTCAGGTAGAGGTGTGTTGACTAATGGTTGAGGCTGTAGCTGAGCTACAGCAGTGTTAAGGGAGCCTTATGCGACTCAAGGGTCACAGATAATTTGCTTAATATGCTGTATCTTCTTCTGCCTCAGCGTCGCTCTAGGAACCAGATCTCATTCTGACGGTTGATGTGAGCAGGGTTGGTGTAACCAGCCACAATGAACGAGTCATTGACATACGCACCAGGAGAGTCCAGCTGCTCAACCATGGCATTGATCTGATTAATGATGGTCACTTCATTGGTGGGACCAGTAAATGGCCTGGAAGAAGGAGTGAGTGGTGCATGAGTATGAGGAATCATATTTTCATGTTCCAAGCAGAAAAAAAGGCCATGTAGCATTGATTTTATCACTATTTATTATACATAATCATTGGTAGCCGTGATTGCTAACAAAAAGAGGGAATTAATTCAGAAATAACACAAGTGTAATTTTTTTATTTTATTTTCTACTGACCTTGTGTATACAGTAGTGGCGGGCCATAACTCTATGGTAATCTCATCGTCTTGAGGTTGTGGGGGCTGGGCCTGATACTCATAGGGCAGGTAATAGGCCACAGTGACGTCATGGGCGACCACAGAATGGTTCTCATTTGTTCGCACCACTGTGATGATGGGCAGTGTCATGCCGAGGTAGTCACCTAGAGATTAAACAAAAAAAGAAGCAGTTGTCATTATTACCTGTCAGGTGGGCTTGAAAAGTACCTGGCCTTGAGAATATCATGATCAAATAAAAATGAAGACGAGGCTGGGGCAGGACCTGATTGTGTGTGTTAAAAGGTTCCTTGCTTGTGGACTTACCCAAGGTGTTCTGGTGGCAGATGTATCTCATTATCCTCATGAAACCATAGCAGATGCTCTGTTCATAAGTGTCCTCATGCATTGTTATACAAGCCCAGTAGCCCTTTTCGTAGTGACGTTTCTCATACAGCAGCTCCCCACACTGTAGAAAGTACAGATGACGCAAGAAAAGAGAAAACTGAGTTAGAACTTTAGGTACCCAATCTTAAATAATGTGGGTAAATTAAATTGAGTATTCTAATACAACTATGATCCGTAACATTTGCTATTAAACTGGAGAATGGAATCAAGAATGCCAGACATACTCTAGACAAATGAAAAGCTATTTGCTGTATAGAAAATGTGAAAAATAAATTAGTGATTGATTTTTTTAAGTAACCTCTAACATTTATAAACCTCTATTTGGACAAAATATATTTTTAATAGGTGGTGTAATTATTATTGGTGCATCTCTGAGTTTTATTTTTGCTTAATTGGCTACATCAGTGAGTTTTACAGACTGTGAATTAGGGCTGCATAATTAATCCAATATTAATCGCGATCACAATTTTGGCTTTCCACAATTCAATGAATATTATCCAACTGTGGTATTGACATTTAAAGTGCATGCTCCGCTCATAGAAAACTCTGCTGCATATCAAATCAAGCGTTTCCTAAACTAACAGCACGACTAACTGGTATTTTGCATTGTTCACTGTTCAAGACTAATTTTGGTTTGGTAAAACCCAATACTTACACAGCGAATAACTATCCGAATAGTCAAAAATTTGGGTCCAGCCCTATTGTTTTGATGCGAAGATTTATATATTGGCAGGAATGTAGCAAACACTGAAGTAAAAGCAGTGCTGTTTTTATTGTGAAAGTGCAATAAAAAAAACGATTTTGTCCCTAAAATCAATAAACAATCGTAACCACAAAATTGATTAAAAAAATGTTTACCCACTGTTGAATATCCATAAAAGTATATTCAGTTGAGGCATTACTTCCAATCTTATTTTTACAGTCACTGCTGCAAAGTCATATCTAATATTTATTATAGAAATATTTACAAACAGATGAATAAAAGAGGAAAATAATACTGTTTTCTACTATAAGTATATATATATTTGACCGTTTTATTCAGACACTGTCTAAGCCTAGTCACCACTGCAGCTCAGGTGTATAACCTACTGATTGAGGTCTGCTGGCTGTCAACGTGCTGTCCTTTTACAAGGCACTGAAACCTTCTCCAAGAATAGGGTGCCATGATTGTCCTTTGTTTAACCAGTCTCCAGCCAAGTTTTAATGAACTAATTAACTCAAGTTAAACCAATTAGCCCACTTTATTTATAGGCCCCCTAAGGAGTTTAAATGGCTTATTGTATTGGGTGACACGGTCATCTTGTTAAAAATAAATAGCTGACCCATACTTACAAAGAAGAGATAACCAATTTCATAGCTTTTCCCTTTTAATATAGACCATGAACATGTATAGAAAGTGTATATGCATTATTTGTTCTGGTCAAATTAGTAAATGAGATAGATACCTTCTCTTTGCGTGTGAGGAGAGTGAAAGGGATGCGTTCTCTGTTACTGCGTCCTTGGTTGTTGGTGGTTAGCTGTTGAATGGGCTCTGCCATTTCTGTCAACAGACAGACAAACAAACAATTTAAACAGTGGTACAAAAATAAAAATATAGTTTTTTAGAGCAAGAGCATTTTTTTAAATACTAACCACATACATACAGTACATATATTTCCGTACAAACATTTTTATTCCTTCACTTCATATCTATGCTTGCCATCTCCTGTCTAATCTGTATAAAACATCCTCACTTCCAGTAATCTACTGGCAGGCAACATTGGTAGTTTTGGTGAGAAAAGGCTGCCAGATGGGCAGAGCCCTCTGCCAGGATGTCACAGTACAGAGAGTCATGTTTATTAGAGCTGATGGAAAGAATCCTGACAAAAGTTGCCCAAGGCCAGATATAGATTGGCATTCACACAGCCAGTAGCCAATGTTTTTGAAATACTGGTGCATGACATTTCACCTATCACCTTAACCATAAAGTTTAACAGCATTTTATGTAGCGGCAATGTAGTTTAGCCTTTATGGAATTTCCCTTATGGAAAAAGGGAATTTCCCCATTGTGGGATGAATAAAGTATTATATATTTAATGGAACTGTGTGGGACAACAGCATTAAACCCTAACAGCATTACCACAACCCAGCCTCTTTTATGATTATACCCATGTTGTCAGATCAAATAATGCCATTATGTCCTTTTTGTTGAGCTGTCAAATACTAGTCAGTCAAGGTAAATGCCATTCAATCACATTTTGTCTATTAATATAATGGAGGAGAACTGGGTCAGAGGGACCTGTGGTATTTAGATGATCAATCTTTTGACAACCAAGTGTGTGTGTGTGTGTGTGTGTGTGTGTGTGTGTGTGTGTGTGTGTGTGTGTGTGTGTGTGTGTGTGTGTGTGTGTGTGTGTGTGTGTGTGTGTGTGTGTGTGTGTGTGTGTGTGTGTGTGTGTGTGTGTGTGTGTGTGTGTGTGTGTGTGTGTGTGTGTGTGTGTGTGTGTGTGTGTGTGTGTGTTACAAAACTCATTAAGCAGGATCTCATTAACTCAAGCTTACACTGTAAAACACTGATTAGGAGGAGTAGCTGAGCATGGTTAATGACCACGTACTTTATTTTTTTTTTTAAGATTATTTTTTGGGGCTTTCCCTTTTATGTGAAGTGTAACAGTAGATAGAGATGAAAAGGGGAGAGAGATGGGGGATGACACGCAGCAAAGGATTCAAACCCAGGCCGCTGCAGGACTCAGCCAATGTGGGGCGCACGCTCTTACTGGGTGAGCTAGAGGTCGCCACCACGTACTTTTGACAGTAAAATATTACTTGCTAGTTTATGTGTGTGACCTCAATAAAGGAGACAAGGAGGGGAAGAAAATATTTGGTTATGCCCACATTCAGGCCCGTAATGTACACACAAGGCCAAGCAAACTCATCAGTTTCTATGGCAGCACATCTGCAGCCACTTAGTGTTGAGTCAACACACTCGTTTTTATACCTGAGCTTTCTAATCAATACAACGCTGTAGTCATGTCCCACTTTTAGTCTGGCTACTGTTCCACTAGCCTCTGGTCTGCAATCTTAATTTTTCATCAATTTTTACCGAAAAATTGCCACATCCTTTTGAGGTATTCTGTTAATAATCCGCCACATCCGTGCAACCCATTCAACTACACTTTCCATGGGGTTCAGACTTTTCTTTACATACTCTACAGTGGCACCACTTTTCAAACAAGGTGTGCAAGCATTCTTGTTAAATTAGCTGTATAATATACAAAACGTATGTTTTTGTTTTACATCAAACGTATGTGAACGGAAGGGTTAGCAGAACTGCAAGAAACCCAATGTAATGCACAATAGTTGGAAATTGTGAAAAAATATTCAAATGTATCAAGATTGAGGCCCATTGTGGTTTCACATCAGATGTCCGTTGATTGAGTTTAGTATGCTGAAACGTAAGATCTGTGTATTTGTGTGTCATGTTAAGTAGGGTTTATTTGGAAGAACATGCTGTTTCATTTGTTTTTAATTTCTTGAATATGCTAAGGCACTTATTTCCATCAATATTTATGAAGAGAGATTAAGACCAGGTCATCGTTTTTATAAAATAACCTTTCACTTGGGAAGTTAAAAACAGTGCAGTGATCATTCTGAGCGCTCTTGGCCTGAATCTTTGAAGCAGTACATTCCATCTTGTTTACAAGCTAGAAGTCCATCCTGCATCCACATCAGTTGACGATTTCTGCTCATCTGACCTCCTTTTACTTTACAATGCGCCATTGTGATTATCCATTGCGAATAATATGGTCTTTGTAAAGCAAAGGGCTAGACTGAGAAGGCATGAAAAGCACACAGTCTTTAAAGGGCTCTTGTACAGTACTAATAGGTTGTACTACAAAAGTCAAAGAAGTTTTTTTTAAGGAAATGAAATGTCCCATGCAATGACAATTTCACCTTGAGTTTTTTTTAACATTAATATGCATTCCCCC